>NC_032017.1:12123995-12124481 GCF_001865875.1 Lupinus angustifolius | reverse complement strand
GATGACAAACCAATATCTTCTTGACAGTATAGTTTTCTGAATTTTCTGAGAGTAGCATACTTTGTGATATATCTTGACTTGTCTTGAGTATGCTCCCCCTATCTTGTATGCTCCCCCTTTCATTTGGAGTTAAGTGCCTGGAATAAAGTTTGACAGAAAATACACTCTCCCAACTTTTCTCCCCCTTTTGACTTCATCAAAAAGTAGAAAAGCCAAAAGTCCGGCACAAAGATATATAGCATATATAGCATACATGATATATAGCACAGTATATAAAAGATTAATGCAGTGCATAGTTAAGATATTTTAATTAAGATAAAGCATAAAGCATTAAAACATAAATTTGTCCAGTAGTAAGAACAAACAACAAACAACAACCAAGAGAAAAAAATTTGTCCGAGATTAAAAAGCAAATACAACCAGAAAAATCCTAACAATAGGTATACTAAGATTCAGGCTCCGAGTTATCTTCATCTATATCCATGT
>NC_032017.1:12122337-12123895 GCF_001865875.1 Lupinus angustifolius | reverse complement strand
CAATGTGGCTTTCTCGAAGATTCAGAGGCGTCTTTGTTTCACCAGTCATAGAAACTCCGAAATGCTGAAGAATTTTGGTTATAAAGATAGCATATGGCAAAGGGCTTTGAATACCTCTAACGGTCCACATTTGTCTCATTATCATGAGAGTCCAATTGATTTTGATATTAAACTTTATGGCATACATCAATTGGAGTTCTATGTCACTTATTTGAGAATGATTTGAAAATTTATGAATAATGACATAGCTCAAGAAATAATGAATCAAACGTTCCTCTAGTTTGAGATATCCAGCAGATAGGATGTCTCGGTGTTTGACAGTCTCTGCAAAGCCTTGTTGCTTATGTATTTCTATTTCCCTTTTCGAAAGACGACATAAAGAGAGATAAAAATCCTTTCGATCATAATTATCCCATTCACATACAAGGCCGAAACCTGTTATGTCACCTTGATAGGGTATGTTACATAACAATGAACTGAAAGTTTTTAGATCTAAAACAATGTCTTTTCCTTTAACATAGGATGTAAGACGATTTTTCCGAAACTTCATGTTACAATAAAATACTCTCACAAGTTCGGGATAAATGTCGTTTGTTTCAGAACAAAAGTCAAAAAGTTTTTGTTGACGTAAGAGATAAGGGAAAATAAAATCTTCAAACTCAAAATTATCAATATTACCATATTTAGGAGTAAAAATGGCGCGACCATGGAAGTGTTCCTCAAATATATTGCCTTGCTCATTGTTAGCAAGAAGCCTTGTTAAGTCCAGAGGGTTGCATTCCACAGATGTTGTTCCTTGACTCCTTTGAGTAGTATTGGATCGTTGTTTCTTTGATTTAGAAGAGGAAGCCATGAAATTGGGATTTTGAAATTTTAGGTTTTTGGTTTTTGGGAATTTGGGGGTTTTTGATTTGAGCCACTAATCACAAAAATGGTTGTTTAGAAGTGTTTAGAATCAAGAATGTGATATAAATGGACACAAAGATCACTCAAAACGAATCAAAAACAAGATTTTTAGAGGTTGGGAAGCTTTGAGAAGAAGAGAACACGAGTTGAGTGAAGAAGATGAGTTGAAAAAATGAAGAATTTTATATATAACAGCACAGGGTAATCGATTACCCTCTTTGAGTAATCAGTTACTCAAAAACAAATTTTTAAAATTTTCAAACAGTAGCTTTGAGTAATCGATTACTCACTTTGGGTAATCGGTTACTGAAACATGCTGTTTCACCCTGTAATCGGTTACTCTCTAGTGTAATCGATTACTTACCCTAGAAAAACTTATTATTAGGCAAAATATTATTTTAAACCAAAAAATTTAAGTTTTTAAACCCAAATAAATATACTTTAAGATCAAGTAGGCTTGAGATGATATAAATGAAGCAAACATATAATCATACAAGCACGTTAAGACAGGTAAGCTTCATCAAGAATGCCTAATTCAAGTCTAATTTTGTAAAAAAGTTCTTTTGCCAAGGGATTAGTGAAAATGACTACAAGTTGGTTATGAGTATCAACAAATTCTACGGATACATCTTTCTTTTGAACATGGTCCCTT
>NC_032017.1:12120961-12122237 GCF_001865875.1 Lupinus angustifolius | reverse complement strand
TAAAAGAGATCTGATCATACCTCGATACTTTGATATTTCAATACTTTTTCCACTTTCATCGGTATCGATGTATGTGCTAGATCCCATAGGAGTAGCTATTGGCTTGCAGTCATTCATATCAAATCTTTTTAGTAAATCCTTGTAATACTTGGTTTGACTCACAAATATGCCATTATGAAGCTGTTTGATTTGTAATCTAAGAAAGTAGTTCAACTTTCCCATCATGGACATTTCAAATTCTCCTTGCATCATTTTTCCAAAGTCCTTACACAAATTTTCATTAGTAGAACAAAAAATAATATCATCTACATAAATTTGAACTAGCAAAGTATGATGATTTATTCTCTTTATAAATAGAGTAGTTTCGACCTTCCCTTTGGTAAAACCTTTTTCTACCAGGAAAGTTGTTAGACGGTCATACCACGCTCGTGGTGCTTGCTTTAGACCATAGAGGGCTTTCTTTAACTTGTAGACATGAGAAGGATGTTTGTAGTCTTCAAAACCAGGAGGTTGTTCTACAAACACTTCTTCTTGAATATACCCTGTTGAGAAAGGCGCTCTTGACATCCATTTAGTATAACTGAATATTAAGAGAACAAGCATATGCAAGTAATAGCCTAATAGCTTCAAGTCTAGCAACTGGAGCGAAGGTTTCATCAAAGTCAATACCTTCTTCCTGATTGTATCCTTGGGCTACTAGTCTAGCTTTATTTCTAACAATAACACCATTTTCATTAGATTTATTTCTAAAGATCCAACGAGTTCCAATGACATGCCTATTTTTCGGTCTAGGAACAAGTTCCCAAACTTCGTTTCTCTCAAACTAGTTTAATTCTTCTTGCATAGCAAGAATCCAGTGTTCATCCTCGATTGCATCATCAATCTTGGAGGGTTCTATCTGAGAGACGAAGGCCATGTTTAGACAAGCATCAAGCATTCTATGAGTAGTCATACATTTACTTATGTCACTAATGATGTTGTCAATAGGATGATTTCGATGAGCTCTCCATTATTTTGGTAGATCTGAGTGACTGTGTTCTTCTTGATAAGGTAGATCATCATCTTTTCTTATTTCTTCAGGTTCAGTTATAACATCAACAATAGAGTTTTCTTTTGGTGGATGAACTTGGCAAGTCGTCTTCATCACAAGATACTGCATCTCTTAAAGCATGATTATTTTCATCAAAAGTTACATGAACAGATTCTTCCATGGCTAGAGTTCTTTTATTAAAGACTCTTTAAGCTTTACTCGTGAGAGAATAGCCAAGGAAAATCC
>NC_032017.1:12118949-12120861 GCF_001865875.1 Lupinus angustifolius | reverse complement strand
CATAAATGCTAAAGGCTTTGAATGCCTCATTCTTATGTGGATGTGAGCTATTCTTCTATGCCAAAGCCATGCATCATGATTATCATTTGCTACTAAACATGTTATAGGTAAAGCAGAATTCATGTCAATCATATAAATATTATTTATTCTCTTACCAATAAGTTTAGAATTATCCTTACTTTCAATGATGCATTTATCTGGGTAGAACGCCACATGAAATCCTTTGTCGCATAATTAACTTATGCTTAGAAGGTTGTGTTTGAGTCCTTCAACATATAGTACACCTTCTATAGTTGTTGATGGTGGCTTTCCAATTCTACCAACTCCAAGAATTCTTCCCTTGTTGTTGTCACCCTATGTGACATATCTTTTGTCCCTTGGAGTAAGGACAGAGAATTTACTTTTATCGCTCGTCATGTGTTTTGAGCAGCCGCTATCCAAGTACCATAAATTACAGGCGGCTCTCAAATTTTCCTGCAAAACAAGTTACAAGGATTTTATAGGTACCCAATGTGATTTGGGTCCTGCGGGGTTAGTACCTTTTTCTATCCATTTGTATTGGCCAGATAACACACCATATTTTCTAATATGACAAGTGTTAGGTCTGTGACCAATTTTATCACAGTAAGAACAAGTGGGTAGATGTTTATGTGTCCAAGATTTTATTTTAAAAATAGGATTAATATGGACACTATCTTTATAAAACTTTATAGTGCTTCCCACGATTGTTTTTCCTAAGACATTCTCATTTTTAGCCACACAGCTATTTGCATAGCCAAGACCTCTACGGTCTGTTGAATGTCTTTGGACTTTTATGATCTTGTCTAAATTGTGACTACTCTTGTTGAGTTTATTAAGTTCAATACTTAATGTTGAAATTTTAGTTTCAAGAGCAACACATTTTTGACATGAGGAAGAAGTGGGGTTTTCAATATCTTTCTTTAGAACTTTGTTATGGCTTTCCAAAATAAAAATTTCATTTTTCTGTTTTAGGAAAAGTTTGGAAAGCTTAACATATTCTTGATGTAAATCATTGAAAGCATTTTGTAACTCATCATATGAAAAAGTATCATTTGGTTCAGAGTTACTAACCTCATATTCGTCATTTGAATTGTGTGAAGCCATCAATGAAATATGCGATTGCTCCTTACTTCTGAGTTCTGCATTTGAACCATCATCTTTATCTTCTGATATAACATTTGTTCATCTTTCTTTTGAATGTATGATGCTTTTGTAGGGCTGGACAAGCACATTTTAGATGATCAGGTTTTCTGCATATTGAGCATGTAGATTTTTGCTTTGATGTTGATGCTTCACTATTTGTTGTAGACCTTTGTATTTCTTTGGCTCCATGTATCCTTTCTAGAGTGTCCCAAATTTCTTTCGACACTTTGCAACTTGACACTCTAAGAAATTCTTTTTCTTTTAAGGTTGTATTGAACTTTCTTCTTGTCTTCATCATTCCATAATGATTTTGGCTTTATTTCCCTTATACTGTCGATAATAGTAAAGGGTATATATGGTCCTTCTTCAATTGCGTTCCATATATATAAGTCTTGAGACTCAATGAAGATCTTCATTCTAATTTTCCATAAATCATAGCATTCTCCGATAAAGCTTGGAGGGCGATTGATGTTGGACCCTTCTCCTAGGAATGATCTTGAGGTCATCTTGATGTAGGATCGGATTTTGAGAGTATCTTTCTCAAATATAGCTCTGGTGCCAATTATAAGTACAAGATTGCAACTAAGAGGGGGGGTGAATTAGTTGACTTAAAGTTTTAGTAACTCTTTCTGCAAAATGTAAGAGTTAAGGTGCAGCGGATAATATTGCAGAAAAATAAGCAAGTATAAAGTAAAGAGGAGAGGGAAAGAAGAGTACACAAGTATTTTATACTGGTTCACCTTCTTGT
>NC_032017.1:12029305-12118849 GCF_001865875.1 Lupinus angustifolius | reverse complement strand
CTTGAATTAAGTAACCCGTTACACATCTTTTCAAAAATTGTTTTAAGTATTTTCAAAGTGTTTCATTATTCTTTAAAAATGGTTTTGATCATTACTACTTTGCATAAGTAAGAGTTTTAGGATAGAAGTACCTATAGAGACTTATTCTAATTTTCTTGAAGCTTTAATCTTCTTTGTCTTCATAAGTATTCTTCATTTTCTTCTTTTTGGTGATGTTGGTGTCTTCATCAAAACTTTGTCAAGGTCAGGAGCAAAGATCTTCTTCACAATTAATATTGAGAAACTATATTTTCATGAGATCAATGTCACTTGTTTTGTAAATGTAGTTCTTCCCCTATATGCACACGGAATCAGGAGAGTCAATCTAATTCATTTATCATCAAATGTCATCATGAAATGTCTCATGACATAATGTCAAGCAACATAATATAGGCCAAGTTCAACATTTATGAAACATTAATTTAGTTAATCTTGTAATTTAATTATTAAAGATATTTTAGAGATCATTTTAGAAGTTGGTTAGGGAGTTAGTAGTTATTTTGTAAAGTTTGTATTGGTTGTTTGGTTTATAAGCTTTCTTTTTCTCATGTATAAATAAGTCATCAATGACTTCACTTTCCAATCAATGAGAATTAGTCCACTTCTACATTTTATTCTTTATCTTTGATTTCTATTATGATATCAGAGCAATAATTATGTTTTTAATGACTTCCATTTATGCCTTTCATCTTCTTTGTCTCCATCAACCTTTCTTTTCCTCACTTAATATGCTAGACCTTCTAATCAAAAGGTTGTTGTGTATGCAAGTATAGAAAGACTTCTTCTTGCATCTTCTCTTCTGGTAATAATACGGCTACTTCAGCTACAAGTAATCCAAGACAATATGCAATTGATGTTGTTTACCATGACCAAAATGGAAGGTATCATCATGGAATTGTGCATGATCATGATGAGGTTATTCTATCAGCTAGTGCAATTGGGAGTCCTCAACTTCTTTTGCTTAGTGGAATTGGTTCAAGGCCCTATCTTTCATTACGGGACCAGGAGGAGTTTTCATGTAACCAACAACCCCAACAATAACCAAAGATTCGGCTCCGATAAGTAGATCAATGAATTTTCTTGATTACTTGCTAGATTATGATCCATCTTGCTTTCACAAGATGGAGTCTTGGAGAAGACTTCTATAGGCAAATATGCTTGTAACTTTCAGGGGCTACATGCTTAAGCAAAGAAGTGTAGTAATGCTGATACTTCATAAGGTGAATGACATTCAATATTCCCCATATTGTACGTGTTTTTCCTATTCCAATCAACTACTTCTTTTTTACCTTCACTTTCCAATCAATGAGAATTAGTCAATTTTTACATTCTCTTCTTGCTCTTTGATTTCTATTATTAATTTCTAAAACATGATATCCAATTTCCAATTTTTGGATGATAATCATTGTTCTAAGAAACAAGACACTTAACTTAATAACACATTTTTTTATGAGAACAAGTATCTCCTCTAGCCAGTAAAAATGTGACATGTGTGTTATTTTGTTTATTTTAAAAAATATTTTTATAGAAAATGATGAAACATGACACATGTCATGATTTCACTGACAAGATGAGATAACTTATCTTCTTATACCACCAGGAGATACTCTATTCCCTAACTATAATTAATACATTTCACTTTAAGTTTGATATTATAGTAAATACAAAAATTATAACATAAAATACGTCCAATAAAAAACATTCTGATTCTTTAAAATAAAAAATACAAATTTAATACTTAATATCGGAAAATAAAAATGCGGGTCGGCACACACCATATGTCTGTCAACATGCTAGTAGTATATATAGGCAAAACATAAGAAACCAACACTATGGAGTAATTTGCACTTCCATATTTTGTCATTGACATTTTCTAATTGCTATAAAAACCATATAATCATATGTTACCACCAAATATTAATCACTTCTCTCACCTTAAAGATTAAATACTTATTTTTATTCCTCATGTTTTTTTACCTTACCAATTTAGTCCCTTAAAAATTGAAAAACGCAAAATAGTCTTCAAATATGGGTCATATAAGTCATTTTTAAGGTCAAATTATTTTCTATCAAGTCTTGTAAAACATGTTAGAAAAGATTAATTTAACACACGTTTAAAAATTTTGGAGATCATTTTAAGTTTAAAATTTTTGGAGGGACGAAATTGGTAAGGTAAAAAAACATGAGAAACTAAAATGAATATTTACTCTGATATAAAGTACATCCAACACAAAAATATATAATACAAAATACATCTAATACAAAAATAATAATATAAATCACACTAAATGTAAAAACAAAACATTCTAATTTTCCAAAATGAAATATGTAAAATTTGAATACTTAATACTATAAAATAAGAATGTGGGCCGACACACTACTAATAATAAGACTAATATATTATTACTATTAGAAAAATATACATATAAGATTTTTTAGTGCAATATTTATGCATTGACAGTGTAAAGATTTGTACACGATCAGTGCCTCATTCACCATTTATTTGCATTAATTTTATTTAAAAGTCAATGATACTTGGAAATGAATGGTAAATGATGCAGAGAAAGAGTAAAAACTCTTATATTGTCAATGTATACATATTTTTCTCAAAAATTGTATAATGTCTTATATCATTTATCATTCATATTTAAATATATGAGTAACATAAATAAATAACTGATAAAGTATTAATTGTGTATAAATAATGGTGGATCATGTCGTATATGTAAATTTTTGCAATTGTAGTGTATAAATATTATATTCTATTCTGATAAAGCTATTTTAATTAAATAGTAATAAAATATAATAATAATAATTTATGAACAATTAACTTATGACTTTGTTGGGATGCTTAGTAAATAAAAGAGAATAAAATATTTTTGGCTTTAAGGAGATAAATTATCTCCATCAACTAGTAAAGTCATAACATATGTTATATTTAAGAGTAAATTATATAGACTTTTCCTGAGTTTCAATGAAATTACACGAATCACCTCTCACTTTTTTGCACCTATACAAACTTCCCCTGATTTATACGTGCATGTTACATTGACTACCCCAGCGTTAGTTGACTATTCAATAATAGTATCATGTGCATATCACATGTTATTTAAAGAAATATTATGATAAGAATACATTTTTCAGATTTCATATAGAACATGTTTCAATATATTGCTTACAACTTGTTTGATAAAATGGTTGAATATCATTTGACAGTTGCATTCAAGTAGAATATTTAGAAAATAAAGATAAATGCACTTCTGAAACCCACCTTTGTACCCAACTTGAGCAATTGATAACAAAGCTCTTGCATTTTATATGCATCAGGTTTTGGAAGATTTGGATCTCCAAAACATCATCATTTGTCAATAATTCATTATACGCTATATTCTCCTAAAACATCAAACCAAATATAAAATCTACATAAACATATAACTCCCAACAATAAGTTGAGTTATAATGTTTCTTGAAGAACTTTATTTCAATGACGCACATTAAGTGAAGCAAACAATGAAAGTGGTATGAGAAAAGAAATTTAATGTTAGCATGAATCCTTATTAATTTCAACCTGTTTTTGATAGAATTCCATATCTAAATACAAACCACACAAAAAGGATGAGATGTTGACAAAATAAGACCATGAAAGATGATGGTAAAAGTAACAAAGAGTTGTATTTTTTGAAATAAAGGGTAGTTTAGTATTTTAGAAATTCACTTTAACTTTCAGTTAATGGTGTTAAATTGAAGGAAGATAGGTGTAACTATAAAAAGTAAAAAGATGAGGATAGTATGTAGTTTTGTTAAAACTCAGGGGTACGTGTAATTTACTCTATATTTAATCATTTTTCAGAAAAATATTTCTAAAACTAAACAAAACAGTATACATGTCATACTTTTAGTGACTGGAGGAGATAGATTATCTCCTGTTATGAGGAGATACTTTATTCTCTAAATAAAATGTCTCATAATCATTTTATCCTAGTAAACTTTTTCATATCTATTAATTTAGTTCCTAAAAATTAAGAGAGTAAAAAGAGTAAGTTCAAGATCTTGATGAATTTAAAAGAAAATAAAAATCCATTCCAGGTTAATTTTAAGTTTACTTTCACATTAGCAAATAGCAAGTGAAGTAAAGGGGAGATAAAAGAAGGGGAAATTAGTGAAGATGGAACCTTATAATTAAAATATGAAAGTCTAATATACAATAATCGAAGTTTTTGTCCAAACTATACAATAAAATTTAATTAAGTTTGTATTGAGGTTTTTGACTATTTATTGTATTATCATTGATATATAGGCAGCTTAACAATCAAATATGACCATCTAAGAATCACATATTTACAAAGTAAGATCACTAGCTAGCTGCCCTAATAATATAATGCCTTAACTTACTTGTGAATTGGCACACATAGATGGATGTGAATTCTTTGGTAAGGATGGTCTTTAATTTTTTGTCATCTCAATTCAACAATCTCAATATACTCTCTGAAAGATATATGACAAGATACATATATATAAAAAAGGAATGAATAATCTCATGATATAAGAAGATAAATTATCTCTTTCTACCAATGAAATCATGACATTTTTCATCTTTCATCAGATTCTATAAAAAATATTTTAAAAAATAAACAAAATATCACAAATATCATATTTTTACTAGCTAGAGAATAAATTATCTCCTACTGCTGAAATGAGGAGATACATTATTCTCTAAAATAAAATAGATAAAATAGAAAATTAAAATATTTTTTATAGAAGCTTCTTGTTATAATTTTTATAATTCTTCTCTCTGACTCAATATAGATCTTACCAATTACCATAACTGGTTCCTCTGTGAAGAAGTAAACCACCACGGATATACGAAGATGACTTGTAGTTATTACTATTACTGATATTGACTCAACTGAAATCTGAACTTTCTTACAACCAAACACATTTTATAACCAAGTCAATTCATCATCATCATCGCCGCCGTCCATGGCCGCGGCCACCACCACCTCCAACATCATGCTCGCCATAACGGAGAAAAAAACAAATCCAATCGACCTCTACCGCCCTCTCCGCAACTACATCTCCCTCCACTACTCCGAACGCGAAGCCCAAAACCTCGAAGACGATCTCCAAACCCTAAACCGCCACCGCTCCGACATCGACCGCCGCTCCGACCCTTCCCTCCCCGCCCGCCGCGACCTCCTCACCGCCTACTTCAAATCCCTCTGCCTCGTCGAAACCCGCTTCCCAATTTCCCCTGATCCCTACCACGTCAACACCGTTAACTTCGTTTGGTTCGATGCCTTCAAGCCCAAGCAAAAGGCATCTCTCCAGAACATCCATCTGGAGAAGGCTGCTGTTTTGTTTAACCTCGCCGCGGTTTATAGTCAGATCGGGCTTTCGTTCGACCGCGGCGCTGCGGATGGACGCAGGCAGGCGGTGCATGCTTTTGTTGGTGCTGCTGGGGCCTTTGCTTACTTGAGGGATGGCGCCGCGATGAAGGCCGCGGTTGGGGGTTCTGCGACGGTTGATGTGTCGGTTGAGTGTGCTGGGATGTTGGAGAGGTTGATGCTGGCACAGGCGCAGGAGTGTGTGTTTGAAAATACTATTGCTAAAGGGAGCACTCATGGTGTTTGTGCTAAGATTGCTAGGCAGGTTTGTGAGACATAATTGGGTTGTTCATTTTATAATATTTGACATTTGATTTTGTGAACGTTTGGGTAGAGAGCTTAATGACGTGCTTATTTGATTATTATTTTCATTGAAACAAGCTACAGAATGAAAAACTTAATCTTAATAATTTCTGTGATAATTGTATTGAAATAAGTAGAAATAGCTTTTAGGAAGGTGAGAAGTTTATATTTATAAGTTATTCTCATGAATCCAGATAAGCTGAAAGAGAGCACCACCGGTATTGTTGTGCTAAGATTGCTAGGTAGGTTTATGGGACCGGCAAAGGATATTCACAGTTTCATAGTTCGTACTGCTAATTGCATATCTATACTCCATGTCCCTGCTAATGATTGGCGATACCTACAAAATTATGATTGATTAACAATCAGTGTGAATAAGCAATTGATAGTGCTGCCTTGTGAGTTAATTTGGGCACGTCTCATTTTTTATTCGAGATTTGATTTAAGGAGGTATCCTGGCGTCGTTTGATCCATGTAGCTAACTTCACTTAGCGAGACTAAGTCTGGTTGTTGTTGTTGGTTTGAAGAATAATTCTTGTATAGAGCTGGACCACCTAAGCAGGTTTGTGAGTTATAACCGGGCTTGCATTTTTTAGGTTATATTTGATATTAGGTTTAGGGAGTGTTTGGGTAGGTAGCTTTAGTAAGCACATGTTCAATTATTTTTCTTGAAACAAGCTGAAAAAGCTTATTGTAATAGCTTGCCAGATAATCTTATTAAGGTAAGCTGAAAAGAGCTTATAGGAAGGTCAAGAACCCCATTGCAAAATGGGAGCACCACTGGTATTGTGGTGCTAAGATTGGTAGGTGTATTTGTGGGTTGGCGAATATATTCACACTCCTAATTGCATATCTATACTCCTTACTAACTAGTGATATTAGTTCTTATTTTAGAAAATCATGATTGCTTAACGAGAAGTGTGAGTAGGCAATTGAGAGTGTCAATTGTCTTAATCTTGTGAGTTAATTTGGGTATGCATCTTAGGCTTTACTTGATGTTTGATTTAAGAAGAAATTCCTGTATAAAGCTGGACCACCTAAGTAGTAATTGGCCTAGTGCACCCAACTCTTAAGTTTTCTCATTTCTTAGTTTATGCAGAAATTTCTCTTGATTTATGATTGACCTTTCTGATGTATTGGAGTTAATTTTAATCTAGCTTTTTTTGCCATCGTATAATCAGTTATTGTCACATGATTTAAAGTGTTTGATGATGTATGACAACAGCCACCTAAAACTTATCACTCCACTAAACTTCCAACCAATGAAATGTAAAATTAATTAATTCCTTCATTAACTATCCAAAAAGTTTATGGAAACTTTATGAGATTACATCCCATTCAATCACCTGCAAGTTAAACATAGTCTTTATTTTTCAATGATGACCGAATGATATGCAATTGGTTTAAGCAAGGGAGTTAGGATGGGTACCGTATTGAGTTGAGTTGTTAAACATCTGTTGGTTGCTGGTTTTATCATAAATTTTTGTAAGTTCATTACACATAATAAGTAGCAAGTAATAAGTGCTCGGCACTCACCCTCAGTAAACTTGAAAAAATATGGGTACTGTGGTAATCCCCTTGAAGTTAAACTTGTCAATATCATCAACTCTAGTTTTGTTAATGAATTTACCTTTGTGGATGTAGGATAAAATGGTCTGCTCAACTTTTTGATTTTGCATTTGATTGGTGGTAAAGGTTGTGCTCTGAATCTTGGGCATATCTAGAATAACATCTATTTGGCATTTGTGTTTTTGTATACTTGATTGCATTTTGGGTGCGAGGGAAAATACCATGAGTTGTTTTCTGCTCTGAAGCATGTTGGTTGATGGTGAATAACATAAGAACTGATTGAAAGTAACAAAATGCTTATTAAAGTTGATTACTTGTAGCATATTCTTTTTCGTTTTACTTTCTTTGGCACAACTGATAAAACATCGTTACCTATCTGTGTGGTGCATGCTCAGCTCATAATATAGTAACTGGTGGCACAAGCTCAGATGCTTCATGGTTATATATTGGAACATAGTAATTTGTATTGTATCTATTTTAAATATGTATTCTGACTAGTTACTATCACATGTTGCAAAGGCTACTTCTTTAACAACTTCGATCATTGATCTGATTCTTCACTTAATTGCACTATTTTTGGAGCTAGTTTCTAACATGCACTTGGAATCTTGTAGGTTGGGCTGTACTATGAGGAAGCTTTAGCTGCACTGAATATTGCACCTCTAAGCCAGCATTTTGAGAAATCATGGATAGTTCATGTGCAGTTAAAGGCAGCTTTATTCTATGCAGAAGCTTGTTATAGGCATGGATTAGAGCTACATGAGAAAGAAGAAATAGCAGAGGAGATTGCACGACTGAGGAGTGGAATTAATGCATTAACTGAGGCAAAGAAAAACACAAGGGGTGCTGCAGCACAAATTGTAGATGCAATTGGCAAGTTGGAGTCCAATATGAACCGAAATCTTGAAAGGGCTGTTAAGGAGAATGATAGAGTTTACCTCATGAGAGTTCCTTCCCCCAATTCATTACCTCCTCTTCCAGCATTTTCTATGGTGAAGCCAATGGCAATGAATGAGGTTTTAGATGCAAGCAAAGAGAAGATGTTTGCAAGTCTAATTCCTGACAGCAGTGCAAAGGCCCTCTCCAGGTACACTGAAATGGTAGATGACATTATAAGAACACAGGCTGAGAAGTTGCAAGAAGCTAGTGAGCTAACCCGAGTTAGGCTCAAGGAAATGGAACTGCCAGATTCTATTCTTGCTTTGGAAGGAAATTTTTCTCTGCCAACTCATCTCAAAGAAGATGTGGAGGCTGTGCAGATCAGTGGAGGCCCTTCTGGTTTGGATTCAGAATTGCAGCAACTTCAGGACCTAAGGAGGGTAAATCAAGAATTTTTGGTCCAGACTGAGGAGCTGTTACAGAAGGAAGCAAGAGAAGATTCTCAATTTAGAAGTCAATTTGGGATGAAGTGGACTAGGCCTCAATCAAGCACTTTGACAAAGAACTTGCAGGATAGATTGAACAGATTTGCAGGTAACTTGAAGCAAGCTGCCGAAAGTGATGGTCGTATTGAGCGTTCAGTTAGAGAAAATTCAGCATTTATGTCGATCCTTGACACCCGTCCGGTAAATTGTTGATCTGGATACAATGTTTCATGATTTACTGGTGTTTTATGTTCTAAAAATTAGGCCTTACTTCATATGTGATAGTGAAACATATAGTTTGCATGTGGGCATTCATTTTATTTTAATTTCATCTGCCACAAAATGAAAATAAAAATGTAATAAGTCCACCCTACCACTTTTTTTTTGTTGCTGAAGGCTCAGTGTGAAGGTTCAAAATATCAAATTAACTGTTCATTATTGCTTTTGTTTCCTAAGTTTGCTAGAGTAATTTTTTCCCATTATCATATACTTGTGCAAATTAAATTGTTTAACTATCATGGGATATAATTAGTTGTTACAACTTGGAACAAGCTGATAAAATAGTTTGAGTACTGTTGGCATGTCAATCTCTCGTCTCCATAACAAATTATGTAAATATTTTGGTATGATTTGTTTGGTTCATGGTGTCTGAGTATATTGGTAACTGAACGAATCTCCTTTGTCTTTTTCCAGATTGAATCTGCACTTCCAACCTTGGCTAGGCCAATAATGTCTTTGGATCAAAATGAAGATGCTGTTTTGGGGTCTCTCAAGCTGAGTTTGGTATGTTGTCTTTTATGCAATTGTTATCATTATGTTATGTACAAGGAATAAATCTATAACAACTTATCGAGGCAACTAATTATGGTTTTAATTTAAGTACCTTGTTTTACACTGGCATTCAATCACGTTTTGCTACATCATTGACGATATCCGATTCATAATAAAAACCTCAAAAGTCATGCATATAGTAATATATGATTGATCGATGCCTCGATGGTGTAAAAAACTTAGCGTCAGTGCATAAAAATTAAGTTAATTATTTAGTAGGTTTTCTTTTCAAGTATAATTTCTTTTTTGGTACATTTTGTAATGTTCTAAAAGTAGTCGTGGGAATATAGGATAAAGTTGGGGAACATGTTTTTTGGGGTTAGCATCATAGTTCAAGTGTAATGGTATATTGCATTTGAAATATCTAATGCGGCTAATGCCCATAAGTGGTGATTTTTGCTTTCATAAATTTTTCGACTTATTTTTTGTGGAAGTTTTAAGCCAATATACATATTTGGGCAGGCTTATGTTTTCAAAAGTTTAAAAAGCTGGAAATTGTAGTGTTTATGATGGTAGACGTGATGTTATATTGACAGGTTCAGCTACCCCTTATAGTTTTATACTTTCAAAGTTCTATCATTTGCGGCAATGCTTATTGGAACTGAGAATTGAGAAATATTAGTGGTGTTAAGCCATAAAAATGGTGCCCAGCTCATTACAGCAGAGTAAAGCTATCTAGAAAACCAGAAATACACCAACGAAATAAAGAAAAGAACAATAAGGATCTGCAATGAGCAGTCCTCCCCAGGTCAAAGACCACCCACAACTTATTCCAAATCCAGTGATGCCCCTTTCTTACTCTTGCTCTCCCCTTAAATCCTTTGTCATGAGTCTCTAATCCTCTGTCCCATTCTCTACTTGTCACATGTCTATTCAGTTATTTTTTCCTTCTTTCCTCCCATTGATACCTTAACTCCTTTGCTTCCTTTACTCATTTAAGAGTTGGGAAAATTGAAGTAGGAACAAGAATTACGATTGTAGTATCTAATGAAACTGAAACTATAACATATGACTGCTAAATACAACTCTGATGGGCTATTTCTACTAGGCTAAGCATATATAAAACTAAACCCAGCCCAACATAAAGTCCCAACAACTCAGCCCAATAGACTTTGAAAAGCCAGATAGTACTTACTAAAACAAAACTACAGTAAAACAAAACACAGGAAATAACATATAAAAAGAGCTTTACTTATGCTTTTAGTTTTCTTATTCACTACTTAGTGGGCAGAGATAGCAACAGATGACATTATAATGTGCATTCTGAATATTTGTAATATAAGTATTGATTATTTGGTAGGGCTGTAATATTTAAACTGAATATTTTTTTCATTTTTCCTTCTTCAAAATGGTCATCTTCTGTTCAGATTCTTATTATATTCGTGTTTAATATTACAGAGGCAACTAGAAACTCTGGGAGCTCAAAGGGCTGGTCTTGAAGACATGCTTAAAGAGATGAAAAGAAAGGTATGTCTGGTAATTAAATGGACTATGCCCAAAAGGTTACTCAACTTTTGTAGCTGTGAAATGCTGAGTGCAAATGTGCAACCTGGTTCTTTGTGCATCTATTACACACATTGAAAGAAAATTGTGTTGGTCATATTTCTATTAATATAAATATCTTCAGGATGATATACTACCCAAATTGATGACATCTACTGGATCTTATGAGGATCTTTTCAAGAAGGAGATAGCAAAATATGACCATATTTGTGAGGAAATAGCTCAAAATATTGAGGCACAAGAACAGTTGTTGCTGCAGATCCAGGTATTTCTCTCTGTAGACCCATCTAAGTATAACCAATGCATATAATAAGAGAAATATGTCTCAAATATCTGGTATATATTTTGTTTGGGCCCTTTTGTATTTATTACTTTGATTGCTGCAAACTTTTTTTCCCTATAAGTGGTTAGTCACATGAGACTGTATTCTTGAGGTTATTGAGTTATGATGTGCCTGAATACCTCTTGTACATTGTCAGAGTACCCGATTTAGCTGCAAAATGCAAACTTGTTATAATTATATTTTAGAGAGAAGTTAACTAATGTCTGTTGGGACGGAAGTGAAAGATTATACATAAAATTATTCGTGTACAAGATAGGGCAAACATGACATCCCTTTCTCGTACTTGTATTGGTGATTGCAGAGATTCTGAAAGTGATGGCAAAGGAAGTGGACATTTAAATGATGTCATTATCTCTCTCATTTTTGAACCTCGGTATACAATGAAAATGGACAAGACAGTCTCACAAGAAGACTACAAAAGGAGAATAATTAGAATCTAAAAGATTGCATCATGTAATAAAGCATGCCAATCTCTTTGCGTGCCTAACAAAGAAACACCTCTAAAAAAATCATTAGCAGAACACCAAAGGGAAGCTAAAAACAACCATATCCTAGATGAAGTCTATAGTCAAACAAGCACCCTTAGAGTCATAGCATTCTTCTCCAGCCATAAACACTAGACAACCTCAAATGACCAAGCACTACCAGAATGCTTAGCTAATTTTAGATGAGTCAAAACTTCAAAATTAGTAAGGAGAAATTGGTGCAAATTGATAAGCACTGGTATCAAAAGAAGTAGAATAAGAAAGAATTAGCAAAAGGAAATGCCCCTAACCAGAATCAATTTGCTTCTGCTAGGGTTCTAGTAGAGAATTTTATTGAATTAGAATGAAGAATAGAAGAATTAGGAGTACAATGGATCCCACGATCCTCCCCTGTTCCTGATTCCACAATCAGTGAACTTTCCCTCTCAAAAACTAACTAACTTCTCTTAACAACTTCCTATTTATAGAAATAGGAATAACTACCTAACTACCCAAGGGTATAATAGGTAAGTTTGGTTATTTTACTTCAACCAAACTCCCCTCTTGCCCCTTTTGTATACATTTGTCACCCTTGGCCTGGATTGAGCCTTATCAATACCCTCCCCTAAAAGAAACAACTTGTCCTCAAGTTGGAAATCTGGAAATCTTGCTTGAAGGGTGTCCACATCCTCCCAAGAACAGTCATGGTCTGGAAGATCTTTCCACTTGACTAATACCTCCTTCTTCCCTTGAGCTACTGTCCTCTGGTCTAAAAGAGCCTCTGGTTCTACCACTAATTCCAATTCTTCATTCAACATTGGAGGAAGTGCCTGAGGTGATTGTTGAGGTTTTAGAGCCTGCTTCAGCAAAGATATGTGGAATACTGGATGTATTCTGGCATGAGGGGGTAAAGCCAACTTATAAGCAACTGCTCCCACCTTCTCAATCACTTGGTAAGGACCATAGTACCTAGGAGCTAGCTTAGCATAAGGGCGCTTAGCCAAAGACTTAAGTTTGTAGGGTTGTAACTTGAGATAGACCCAATCTCCCAACTCAAATCTCACATTTCTCTTGTGCTTATCTGCCTGCTGCTTCATCAAATTCTGAGCTTTCAACAAATTTTCCTTCAATTCTGCCAATACCCCATCTCTCTGTATCACCATCTTGTTTACCTCATCCACCTTAGAGGGAATGGCCCCTGCCTTCAGTAGAGTTGGTGCTTCTCTGCCATATAATGCTTTAAAGGGTGTCATCCCAGCTGCAACATTATAATTAGAATTAAACCAGAATTCAGCCCAGGATAGCCACTCTAACCACTGCTTGGGTTTAGGGCCAGCAAAACACCTAAGGTAGGTCTCCAAGCATCTATTAACCACCTCAGTCTGCCCATCACTTTGAGGATGATAAGAAGTACTAAACTTGAGTTGTGTGCCAGCAACCTTGAACACCTCCTTCCAAAACTGGCTGAGGAACACAGAGTCTCTATCAGAAATGATGCTAGAGGGAAAGCCGTGGAGCTTAACCACTTCTTTTAGGGACAGAGTAGCAACATCTTTTGCTGAATAAGGGTGTCCCAAAGCAAACATGTGAGCATACTTGGACAATCTGTCAACCACCACAAAAATAGTATCCTTGCCCTTGATTCGGGGTAGCCCCCCTATAAAGTCCATAGAGATATCCCCCCATACTTCCTGAGGTATAGGGATGGGTTGTAAGAGCCCTGCAGGAGCGAGGGTAGAATACTTGTTCTTCTGACACACCTCACAATCCTCTACAAACCTCTTGATATCAGTCTTCATTCCCACCCAGTATAAAAAATTGGCAATCTTCTTGTATGTCCTGAGATGGCCAGAGTGTCCTCCTATGGGAGTATCATGGCATTCTGCCATTATGATAGGAATTCTATTGGAATGTTTGGACAACACCAACCTGCCTTTATAATAAAGGACCCCCTTCCTTAACTCATAACCTGGGTGAGATGTAGGAGAGATGATCATCTCTTGGATAACCTGCTTCCACTTGGTGTCTTGTTGCAACTCTTCATTCCATAAAGCAACCTCCTCACTGCTGATAAGGGATATGGCAGAGTACATAAGCCTCCTGGAAAGAGCATCTGCCACAGAATTTTCACATCCTGGCTTATAGTGAATCTCAAAATCTAGCCCAACCAACTTAGCTGCCCACTTGAATTGCTCATCTGAGAATAACCTCTGCTCAGTGAGAAATTTCAGACTTTTCTGGTCAGTTTTGATAATGAAATGCCTTCCAACCAAGTAGTGCCTCCATTTTTGAATGGCCTGGACCAAGGCCATCAACTCCCTTTCATACACAGATTTCTGTTGAGCCCTTAGGGACAGACCTTGACTCCAAAAAGCTAAGGGTCTTCCCTCCTGCATCAAGACTGCTCCCAATCCCTTGCTGGATGCATCTGTCTCTATGGTAAAAACCTTCTCAAAGTTAGGAACAGCTAGCAGAGGCAAAGTAGTCATGGCTTTCTTCAACTCTTCAAAAGCAACAGTGGCCTCAGAACTCCATTTGAATGAATCCTTCTTGAGCAACTCAGTCAGTGGCTTAGCAATCCTGCCATAATTCTGGACAAACTTCCTATAGTAACCAGTGAGCCCTAGGAACCCCCTCAAGGCCTTAATGTTGGCAGGTTGAGGCCAGGTCACCATATCCTCTACTTTAGATAAATTAGCAGATACCCCCGCCCCAGAGATGATGTGACCTAGGTACTCAATGCTAGTCTGCCCAAAACTACACTTTTTCTGATTTGCCTTCAACTGATGCTCTGCTAATAGTGTCAATACTTGTTGTAGATGATGGCAGTGTGTCTCTATGTCCAAGCTGTAGACTAAGATATCATCAAAAAATACTAGGGCAAACTTCCTCAAATAGGGTCTCAAAATCTCATTCATCATGGATTGAAATGTAGAAGGGGCATTGGTAAGCCCAAAGGGCATCACCAAGAATTCATAGTGCCCCTCATGAGTTCTAAAAGCAGTCTTCTCAACATCTGCCTCTTTCATTCTAATCTGATGGTACCCTGCCTTGAGATCCAGTTTGGAAAACACCTTGGCACCCCCTAACTCATCAAGCAATTCTTCAATCAAAGGAATAGGAAATTTATTTGGTACAGTGATCTTGTTAAGTGCCCTGTAGTCCACACAAAACCTCCACCCTCCATCCTTCTTCTTCACTAAGATGACAGGGCTAGAATAGGGGCTTATACTAGGCCTGATCACTCCTGCCCCCATCATTTCTGCTACCAACCTTTCAATTTCAGCCTTCTGGTAGTGTGGACACCTATAAGGTCTAATATTAGGGACCTCAGTGCCCTCTCTCAAGTGAATAGCATGATCATGCCTCCTTGAGGGAGGAAGACCCTGAGGTCCTTGGAAAACTTCCTGAAACAGGGTGAGCACCTGCTGTAACTCCTTGGGCACTCCACCTGCACCCTGAACCTGATGGGGTGTACCATATTGAATGAGTAGGCCTTCCCCTTCTTCCTTGAGAACCTGCATGAAGGCCCCTAATGACAATTTTGTCCTGGTTAAAGTAGGATCCCCTGTCAGTGTGAAAGTAGACCCTGCTCTGCTTATATTCAACACCATCTTCCCAAAATCCGCACTAACTCTGCCCAGTCCTGCCAACCATTCAATGCCTAGCACTAAGTCCACCCCCTTCAACCCAAACAGGTAGAAATCCTGCACCACCTCAAGCCCTTGCAAACTTAATTTGAGTTGATGACACCTCCCTTGACACTTCACTCTATGGCCATCCCCTACTTCCACAAAATAAGCCTTGGTTTCTTGCACCTTCAACCCCATATCCTCCACCACTTCCTTGGCTATGAAGTTGTGTGAAGCTCCACAGTCAATCATGACCACTACTGATCTCCCTCCTAGAATTCCCCTGATCTTCCAAGATTTGGTAGATGTGAACCCCCCTATTGAATACAATGACAACTGCAAAGAGTTGAAGACATAAACCTCCTGTCCACTCTCCATTTCTCCCTCAGATTCCTCCCCTTCACCCAAGATGAGCATCCTAAGTTGCTTCTTTTGGCATACATGATCCTTGGAAAAAGGTTCATCACACCTAAAACAGAGACCTTTTTCTCTCTTCTCCCTCATCTCCCCACTGGTAAGCCTCCTATACTCCCCTCTGCTTCTAAAGTGATCAACCTCCTGAACCCCTCTGGAACTTCCAACCCCACTACTCCCTGTTGAGGACCCCTCCCTCCTACTATTACTCATATTAGAAGGTTCCACTAACACCACCCTGCTATAGGCAGAGTTCCTGGAAGGAGCAGTAGACCTCCCAAACCCCCCATTAGGCCTCCTATTCACAACTGTATTCTTCTGTTCAATGAGTATGGCTTTTTGTATCATCTCAGCTAAGGTGCTCAGTTCATACAACTTCACTTCAGCCCTAACCTCCTCTCTCAACCCATTCAAGAAAATTCCTTTCACCACATCTTGATTAGTATCCAATAAAGCCCCTGCGTATTTCTCAAATTCTTCTACATACAACTCAACACTCCCCTCCTGTTTTAGGGCTAACAACAATTCAAAAGGATTTTGTATCATGGAGGGTTGGAATCTCCTTACCACTGCAATCTTGAAACTGCTCCAAGTAGGTGATGGGTTGCATCGTTCCCACCACTGAAACCAACTAAGAGCTCTCCCATCTAGGGCCACCATGGTTGCTTGCATCCTCTCAGCTTCTGTAATGGCTCTCATGGTGAAATACCTCTCCAATTTCTGGATCCATCCATGCGCATCATCACCACTGAAAATTGGAATCTCTAGCTTCCTCCATTTATCGTGGCTCATAGGTAATTTCTGACTTTCTACCTCCTCATCGTTCTCGCTACTCCTTTCTGGATTCTGGTTGTCACTCAGAATCCCCAATTTCGAAGCTATAGCTTCGAGTAGATCCTCCGTCTTCTTCATGCGTGCCTCATTGAACTCCACACGCATACGTAGCTCTTCTCTGTCTTTTTTCATCCCCTCCCAATCTTCGTCTTCTCGTGACATACTTCTGGTAGATACCATTAGCAAATTGCAGCAGAATCATGGGTGGTTCTCACTCCCCTCAGGCACCAGAAACGGTGCTCTGATACCAGTGATAAACACTGGTATCAAAAGAAGTAGAAAAAGAAAGAATTAGCAAAAGGAAATGCCCCTAACCAGAATCAATTTGCTTCTGCTAGGGTTCTAGTAGAGAATTTTATTGAATTAGAATGAAAAATAGAAGAATTAGGAGTACAATGGATCCCACGATCCTCCCCTGTTCCTGATTCCACAATCAGTGAACTTTCCCTCTCAAAAACTAACTAACTTCTCTTAACAACTTCCTATTTATAGAAATAGGAATAACTACCTAACTACCCAAAGGGTATAATGGGTAAGTTTGGTTATTTTACTTCAACCAAACTCCCCTCTTGCCCCTTTTGTATATATTTGTCACCCTTGGCCTGTATTGAGCCTTATCACAAATCCATTTCGTAGGGAAGACCCGTGCTCCAAAAGTCCTAGTCAGAATATTCCAAAGAAAATATGCTTCAGAGTTACGTGAAAAGAGATCAGCTCCAGTTTCCAAACTTGAATAAAACATTATGCACAGTTTTAGAGACAAAGCAGTGAGACATCTGTAATATGTTATTAGTGTTAATCCTGTCAAAGAACCAATGGTCCAAACAAAAGATTTGACATTAGAAGAAACTTTGGGTTTGCAAATTGCTTTGTCCAAAAGAATCCTTTGGCTATTAAATTATGTGATTCTAATAATTGTTTTTTTCATTCACAGGCTCAAAATGAGGATTTCTCTGCTATCTTCAATCTTGAAGATTACAAAGGTTGGTTGGTCTTGTTTGGTTCTTCTCTCCTATTATTGTACTAAATATGGTTTTAATACTTTATCACCATGGAGATAAGGTTATATGCTTAGTAATGTGCATAAAATTGAATTTCATTATGCTTTCTACTCATTAATATGGAGAGGAGGTTTTTTATGTTTTGCTCTTTCAAGTGGAGATTAAAATGGTAGTTTGAATGGGTGTAAAATTCTTACATAATGAGCCGAAGACCTTGACTTTTAGCTGCATCCCTCCTTCAGGGGCGAAGTGCCAGCCAATCACGATTCTAGAAACAAATAATTTAGTTTAGTGCATCTTAATTTCCAATAAAAAGAAAAATATCTCAATTTTATAGCTATGTACACAAAATTCCATTTTTTGCTTCAATTGATTGTTCTGAGGGCAAAAATTTGGGCGATATTCAATAGCTACCTGTGGTGCCATTGATGCTTTTTATAAGCACGTATAACGTGTTCATTAACGTGTTACAAGTTACAACTATTACACATGCTGTGTTCATGTCTGAAAACAATATCAGACACTCAAAGAAGATCCAAGTTTTGCCCTTAGTTGATCATTCATTTCATACAGAATGCACTATTTTTTTATCGCACCCTTTATGTTGTTTGATCTTTTGATGTTTCCCTCTTAATTATTCCAGCTTCACGTGAAAAATCGTACAAGCAGATTGAAGCTGCGATAGCAAAGTTCCGAGAAATAAAGGATAACATCAATGAAGGGTTAAAATTTTATGTTACCCTGCAGGTTAGTACTTACGAGATATGTCTAAGTCTTTGACATTGTTTTTATTCTCATCTGATGAGGCTAGATAAGCACTTACATTATTTCATTGCTGTTAATTTTAAATCTTCCCTAGTACTTTATGTCTGCGCTACTACAAGCAAATAGTTATGTAACAATATGTAATTTCCTGTTCAATAGGATGCTATAACAAATGTAAAGCAGCAGTGCAGTGACTTTGTAATGACAAGAAACATCCAGTGCAAAGAAATGATTGAAGATGTTCAAAGACAAGTCGCTGGTCTCAGTTTCCAAGATAACAGAAACACCGGTGCTTTTAACGGCAACTACCCTTCAGTGGGACACCAAAACCAAAGGCCCAATCCGCAACAAACCGATACTCGTCCACAAGCACCATATTATCAGCCATCTGAGCAGTCACCGGTATCCGGTTACGGTCATCCCCCTACACCATATGGTCCTGGTCCTTCACACCAGCCTCCACCGCCATACCACATTCCACAAACTTCAGGTGCTCCATATCCACCTCCTCCTCAGGCCCATCACCCACAGGCAAATCATGACTATGGCCAACCTGCATATCCAGGATGGCGTGGTCCATACTATAATGGACAAGCACAACATCAACAACAACAACCTGCATCTGCACCCCGGCCTCCTTATACCGACCAATCTCCATATCCTCCTCACCAAAGTGGCTACTATAAGCAGCAATAGTGTTCATCCTGTGTAGGATAAAAGAGACTACTCATTTTGATGTTATTGCTGCTCGATGAATAAATTGGATTCAGCTTGATCTACCCTTTTGATCTTGTCTATGTCTGTTGGACTGCGTTATTATCGGATTCTTAGTAGCTTAGCTTATACAAGATTGTTCTATGTAAAGCCTAATTTTATTAAGTTATACTTTACGAGAGGGATTTTCCCAGGTGTAAATGCACGGTCTTGAAAGGAAATACCAGTGTGCAGATTCTCGTTGATGAACTGATGATTTTCTTTTTTGAACCGGTGATGGTTGTCTTATGATAATAATGTCCTAATAAAATAGTTCTTTGTGTCATTTGGGCTCGTTGGAAAATTTTGCTAATAGTTAGATCAGAGTCAATCGCGTTCTGAATGCATCACACTATTGGTTTTCATGCAAAGAGAATAAGATCTGTCTAACTTTTTAGACACCTTGGGATGTTGATGGGATGACTGGGACGTATATGGTTTTTTGGCAATAAGACTGTCCAACTGTCTTAGGGGTTTCTATTGCAATGATATTAAGATATGGGCACGATGACCAACTAAAAGATTTGATTGAATCTTGCAGTAACTCTTATACTGGAAATGTTTTTCCAATCTTAAATTAATTCAAATTATTTTCTATTTTTCTTATTCATCTATTTTATTTCAAATTAAATTGAACTTATATAAAAAATGTTAAAGGATAACTAATTAATCGAAATCAAGAAATATATAATCCTTGTGGATACCAACTTTCTTTTATTACATAGATGACGAGACTATAGACTTAGTTTAAGCTTATCATGCGCATGAATAATTTTATATATCTAACATGTTACCTCAAGGTAAAGATATATAACTTATCCCTATATTTGTAACAAACAGTCTTATTGTTAACATATAAGCAAGCAACTATACTGTTGCACTAAGGATGCCCTAACAACCTTGGGTTCTGAGTCAACAGGAACACTCCACCAAATATTCCTTTCTATTTGAATACACCATCATGAATGCATGAAAAGAATGTTTTGACATTGCACAGTTCAGTTGAATCTTGGGTTCCTCACCTTTTTATTGGTTTAATGGAATTTACAGTTTCATCAAGTGTTCAATGTCATAAATATGAATGTATGTAGATTGTGATGCTATCTAAATTTTACCTGGCATATAATAGCAACAGTTTAGATTTATCCTGGTGTCCATATTGCAAGAAAATAACAGCTTTGGTCATCACATTCTCATTTATTCATCTGTAAGTTTTTGTAAACAAACCAACAGAAAATAAATCTCTTCAAACTGATGTCTAGATGATTTGTTTCAGTATAAAGGAAAGAATAACAGATCTTTTCCAAGAGAGGGATGTGAATCTTGAATTTTATATCATTGCAACACAATTCTCCCATTTAGTTAGATAAACGCGAATTAGTCCTCTCATATAAATTTGTGACTTTTTTGGTGAACTGATTCTCTTCAAGGAACGAGCCAAATTTTTACCTATAGCCTAAGTAAAAGAAAAGAAGAATAATTAGTAATGTACAATCACTTATATGAATAAATTACAACAAACAAGATTTTTTTTATCCTTTGGTGAAACAAAAGTTAATTTAAACCTACAAGAAGCAGCACTAGAAACAACTGTGTAAAGAGCTATAGAAACTCAACTGAATATACCCTTAACATATCAGTATTTAATAGGATAACATGCTACATATTATACACCTGCAACCGTATCAATGAGAACCACGTATCAAGTGACTATAGTTCATATCTACATGACTACTTCAATGAGGTTTTCTTGGAAAGCTTCATTTAGATTTCCATTAAAAAATTGAATTGTCCCATCATCTAGAGTCAAGGGTAGAAGCTTATGACTAGTCATGCTACATAAGAATATCTTATCTAGATAATTTTGCTTGGTCTTGAAAATGAGGTGTTATAAACCTTAACATTTGTGAATAAGGATCTAAATGCTTTCCTATGCTTGTAAAGTCTCTTGATGCAAGAAAATATTGAGTGGATTTGTAGCCAAATCATGTTAGTTGTCAATATTTTTCTGTTTTCTTAGAACCTTTTCCTTCAATGGAATTAGAGGGAATGTTAGACACCAACTCTTGGATACTAAAATCATTGGCCCAAACAGCAAACCTAGCCCATAAAATAGAAAAGAAGAAGAAATGAAGACTCACGGGAAAATATGTTAATCTAGTTAAAATAGTTTTTTTGTTATACCTTTCTTTTTTAGCTTTATATAGACAATGTATTCTTTGTATTTAGCAAGCAGAAAAACCAACTTGTATAATCAAGATTCATAAGCTCCACCTATCAATCAATATACAAATTCATTTTTCATATCCAAGATCTTTCAACTCTTTGTTCTTCTTTCACCTTCATCATTCATCATGGAATCCACCATGTTTTACATGGTATCAGAGCACCTTCTTTGTAAGTGTCTATGTCACGCTTTCGTCTCATCTGCTTCCTTCTCTATCACAAACATCTGCAATCCCTCTTCTTCATCGCATTCTAATCAAGGCAACAAGAAATGGCGAATCAGATTATAACTCAAGACACGATGCTTGATCCTAGAAACCCGTACTTCATTCACCCGAGTGAGAATCCAGGTTCAAAGATAGTAACTACGATATTGAATGACAATACTTATCATGCATGAGCAAGAGCAATGGAGATGGCCCTAGAATCCAAGAACAAAATTGACCCTCTCTATCCATACTGGAAAAGATGTAGCAATTTAGTAGTCTCTTGGTTGAATCAATCGGTTGATTCATCAATCACCCAAAGTATTATTTGGATGGAAATTGGCTAAGAGATCTGAGATGATTTAAGGGAGAGATACTACATAGAAGATATCTTTAGGATATCTGAATTAATGGGAGAAATTTACTCCGTCAAGTAGGGTAACCTCACTATTAGGGCATATTTTACCCAAATTAAAGGTTTATGGAAACACCTTAACACCTTCAAACCAATTACCCTCTACTTTGTGAAATAAAATGCAAATACACACTCATCCCTATCATAAAAAGGTATAGAGAGAATGACTATGTTATTTGTTTTTTATGGGGTTGAATGACAAATTTTCCATAGTCAAAACTCAGATCATGTTAACGGATCCCCTACCCACTATCAATAGAGTCTTTTCTTTGCTAATTCAACAAGAAAGACAAAACAACCTCCTCAAATATGATGGCAAGCTTCTTGCAAATCTTTCCAGTGACAGTTTTGATGGTAAAATGAGAGGGAGAGGAAGATGATTTTGAGGTCAAATAGGTGGTAGACACTAGACCCAATTTAAGTACCAAACCAGTGTTAGAGGGGGCATAGGCACCAAAATTTGCACATACTATCATAAGCAAGGTCACACAATAGATGTGTGTTACAGAAAACTTGGCTTCCCCCCAAATTATTTCTCAAATCAAGGCAGCATAAACAACTGCATAACCCAAGATTCAGTGGAGGGTAAACAATTTACCAACAAGACCACTGACTCATCATCAAAGGAACCAAGTGAAGGGGCTCTCTTAGGACTGACTCATGAACAACACAAAGGTCTTGTCTCTCTACTGAAACGTTCCAACAATCTTCAGCATCACAATGTTAACCAAATTGTACCTGCACCACTTCAATAAGACAACAGAACCTCATGTACCATTAATATTCAATCAACCACTTGGAAATATGATTACTGATTTCTTGATACATGAGCCATATATCATGTGTGCTACTCCTTGTCAAGATACCAATCTTTCAAACAAATCAAACCTATTTCAATCAGATTGCCAAATGGAGAGAAATTAATTGTTCACTACTCTGGTACAGTAGTGCTCTCAAATCACCTTTACTTAAATGAGGTCCTATATCTACCTTCATTCAATTTCAATTTAATTTCTGTCTCAAAACTCACTGATCCTTGAGAATGATTGGTGTAGCTAACATGAAGGAGGGATTATATGGATTAATGCAATAGACTCATGACATTCCTAGCTTGAATTTCACTAATACTTTTTCTAGTTATAATGACAACAATTTATGGCATTGTAGATTAGGTCATCTGTCACATTCTAAAATGCTTGTTATGCAATCTATCTTTCCTTTTATTCAATGTAATAAGACTATAGATCCTTATGAAATTTTCCATTTGGCCAAACAAAAGAGATTACCTTTTCCTGATAGTGTTTCTAAGATTGCTAAGCCTTTTGATCTTGTTGATATGGACATATGGGATCCCTTTTATATGCCCTCCACACATGGCCATAGATACTTCCTCACTATTATAGATGATCACATAAGGTACACATGACTTCTTTATGAGAACAAAAACTGAAGTAAATCAACACATAAAGACATTTGTGTCTTATGTGCACACTCAGTTTAATTCTAAATTCAAATCTATTAGAAGTGATCATGGAAATGAGTTTTTCCTTACTGATTTCTATGCCCAACAAGGGATACACTATGGGTGGCAATTGGATGAATTTGAATGGATATGGATTTGGATCATAATGAATGGATGGATGGAAAGTTATCCATAAATTCATATAAATTCATAAAATCACATTTCTAAACTATTCAATCCATCCATATCCAATGGATTCCAATCCATCCATCTCATCCATATATCCATTTTAATGGATTGGATGGATGAATATCCAATCCATTTTTATTAATTTGAACTAAAGTATTTTTTTGAAAGAAAAAAATCCTTTTAAAAATTATTATTTAATAAAGTATTTTTAAAAATCAATTTAAAAAACATTTGTTAAATGTTTTTTTTAAATTACTTTTTAATAAATCTGTATATTTAAATTTACATGTGAAAGTTGTGAAAAGCAATAGTGTAGATGATATCAGAAATATTATATTATACAATCATGCATTTTTTATTGTGTTCAATCATAGCACAAAATGTTATATCAATATTTATTGAATCTTTTTGAAAGAATGTTTTGATAAAAAAAAATATTGTTGAAGGAATTCTTTTGTTAGGAAGAAGATAGTTTATATCACTAGTATCAAAATCGATTTGTGTCGGTCGTTCAACCGGTAAATAGGTGAATCGGTCTTAATACCGCTATGATACAATATTTATTCTGGCCATGCAATTATGTTGGTAAAAACCGATCACGCTGGCCGATTTTCAATTGAACTGTACCAGTCATATCGGCTGATTTCATTTAAAATTATTTTTTTTTAACAAAAATGATTTATTTTTACCAATATGTTTGTATGGATGATCAAATACACAACTACTATATTTTTTATATATCTAAAACATGATGTACAATATACATTTTTAACATGTAGTATAAATAAAAATAATTATTGTCTTATTTATTGATTTTTCAACATTAATAATAGTATAAAATATATGAATATCTAACTTAACCAGTATGAGGTTTAATAGTGAACCATTGGTTGAACCATCATACCAGTACTCTGACTGGTACGATATTAATAACATTTGTTTATATTTTGCACGTTGGGTTTGCATGTTGCTTTATGAGAAAAAGTATTTTTGTTTTTATTTTTTTGGATGGATATACCCATTGATATTCATTGGATATAATGGATGGATTTGAATCCATCCATTATCAACACTATCCATTGGACTATATCCATTTAAATCTATTAGTTCTAACAGATGAATTTGGATGGATTGTGGGTAATTTTTCCACCATTAGGATACACCATCAAACCTCTTGTGTGGAATCCCCTCAGCAAAATGGTATTGCTGAAAGAAAACATTAGCACATATTAGTTGTTATCAGATCCTTTATCTTCCAATCCAAGCTACATATATGCTTCTGGAACTATGCCATATCTCACTCAATCCACCTTATCAATAGACAACCAACTAGGTACTTGTTTAACAAGTCTCCTTTTGAGGCCATGCATAAGAGTGTCCCTGATCTTACCCATTTAAAAACCTTTGACAACCTATGCTATCTTTCTACCCTAGCTGCTAAAAGACACAAACTTGACCCTAGGTTAAGAAGATGTGTTTTATTGGGCTATAGACAAGGAACCAAAGATTATCTTGTCTTAGATTGTCTTAATAGACAAATTTTCCTTTCAAGAAATGTGGTCTTCTTTGAACACATTTATCCCTTCCACAACAGTCAAGAAGAACCACCTATATCCCCTCAAAGTCAGTCTATTATGCCTACTGATTGCTTTAATTCAATGTTCTCTTACCCTAGTGATCTGATTGACAACTACCAACCCATAGTTCCTAACAATCCTAGTGAGACATCTCACAATATTACCACTACTCCTCCTGGATCCTTTAGATATGATTATAACCTCCTATCAGACACTCCACTAGAATATATAAGCCACCCTCATATCTTCAAAACTATCATTGCACTTTAGCAACCAACTCCCAGCCAACACCCTCACCCCACATCAAATATCCTTTAGAACAATTCATCAACTATGATTCTTTATCTCAAACTCAAAAAAAATAATCTTTGGCCATTTCATCCACCTCTACACACCTAGCACTTATCAAGAAGCCATCCTGCATGAACCTTGGCAACAGGCCATCAACTCTGAACTTTCTGCTCTTCAAAATAACAATACTTGGACCATTACAGAGTTACCTAGCCACAAAAGAGCCATTGGTTGCAAAGAGATTTGTAAGCTTAAGCACAAACCAGATGGCTCCATAGAAATATTTAAGGTAAGACTGGTTGCAAAAGGGTTCACACAAACAGAAGGTGTGGATTACCTTGACACCTTTAGCCATGCGGTTAAAATGAAAACCATTAGAGTCCTTTATCCTTAACTTCCATTCATAACTGGTTCTTGCACCAACTTAATGTGAACACAACCTTCCTCCATGGTAACCTTAAAGAATATGTTTACATGAAAAATCCTCCTAGTATGCACACTATTGATCCTTCCCTGGTTTGCAAACTCCACAAATCCATTTATGGTCTCAAACAGGCCATCGGACAGTGGTATGAGAAACTAACCAAGGTACTTACCACTCATGACATCCATAAGTCACACTCAGATCAAGGACTTAGGAAACTTAATTTTTTTCTAGGCCTTGAAATTGCCATATCCTCCAAAGGGATTGCTTTGTATCAACCCAAATATGTGCTAGATCTTTTATCTGAAATAGAAATGATGGTTGCAAAACCATGCTCAACACTAATGGATTACAACACAAGACTTCACACTGCCTTTAGATCTCCTTTACCTGATCCTACTCCATATAGAAGACTGATTGACAAACTGCTATATCTAACAAATTCTAGACCTGACATCAGTTATGCACTAAGTCATCTCAGCCAATTCAATTTATGCCCTACTGACCAACATCTTCAAGCAGCAAACAGAGTCCTCAAATATCTCAAATCTTCACCTGCTCTTGGCCTCTTATTTCCTGCTCAAAACACAACAGCCTTAAAGGGTTTTTCAGACTCAGATTGGGTAGTCTGCTTGGATACCAGAAAATCAGTTACTGCATGGTGTTTCTTCCTTGGCTCTTATCTGATTTATTGGAAAAGTAAAAAGAAAACCATTGTCTCTAAATTATTAACTGAAGCCGAATATAGAACATCGGGTATGACATCATGGAAACACAGTGGTTGCTCTCCCTCTTCCAGGATCTTAACATTTCTCATGTTGATGAAGGAAGAATTATTCGTTCTATGCTATAGATTATATATATATATATATATATATATATATTCGAAGTTTCATCCATCATGTAACCACAGACTCAAGATTTCATAAAATCAATTAATAAAAAAATTGAAAGAATAAGAACATAATTCTCTATCTCTGTTTATTGAAGTTTCATTGATTGCCGTGTCTTTTTGTAAAGTGCCTCAGTTGATGAAGGAAGAAGAGAGAAAGAGAAAATAAAGAGATGTGGGACTCATAAAGTGTCAAAGAATGCCACAATCTCATTATCTCCGATATTCATCTCTCATCCCTTGAAAGAAATCAAAAATGAAGATACATGGTTGAGATCATTAGCCACATGCAATTATAAATGGCAAAATAGTTATTGCCTGCGGGTCCGCCCCCATAGTCAGTGGTATATATGTAAATTTTGTCTGTTTACCTGGATAGCTTACTCATGAAGCCCACAGGCATTTATAATAGGCAATACAGGCGGCCTGCGGGCATTATATAAGAAAAATAATAATAAATTATGATGTAATATTATTTAATGCCTCAAAAATTTGTGTGTAATATGATTTAGTCAATTTTATATATAATACCGAAGCTTTTTTAAAATTTTGTTTTATTTTAACTACTTTATTTGGTTTCTTTTTATTTTATTATATTAATTTTTAATTTTTAAATTATTCATCAGTGCTCACGAGTTGTCTGTATACATGTTAGCATGTTTTAAAATGAGCAGGGAATATCATTTTGTCTATTAAGTCAATATGGGCATGCTCGCATATGCTTAAATTTTTGCGGGTATTTATAGGCACGAACAGACTATCTATTTTGCTATATCTACATGCAATATATAAATTTGAAGTTAAATGTGATGTTAAAGTGAACATTAAGGTGACGCAGAATATGGGCCTTGGGCCTATTTACATTTCACAACTTTTAATCACGATAAAGAGAGAATGTTTTTAATAGGGTTTAAATTATATTTTTATGAGCAAAAAAATAAATAAATTGAGAGAGCCAAGAGAAAAAGACATCTAAATTTTGTTATTGATCTTGAATCAGTTATTTATAATGGCAAAGTGGAGAATATATACATCTAATCATGATTGGTAGTTACTTAATCAACCAATCAAGTAAATATAAAAAAAGTAAAATACAAATCACAAACACAACTACTATAGCAGAAAACTATCTAAAAGGATAACAACAAATCATAGTAACTTATACAAAAGTATATACTACTACAAATCAAGCAATACATACAACAGTGTATATGGACATATATTTAATGCACCCTCTCAAGTTCGAGAGTGTATATTGACAACTCCCAACTTGGACAAAATATGATAAAATGGAGAACCGTCAACCACATTGTTGGATTCCCATATATCTAGCACCCCTGCACTTAAGATCGCTTGTCAAATGTGGAAATAAACCATTATGTAATGAAGAATCATAACTAGAATCAATAACATAGCTGAAGGTATTTTGAGGCTGAACATGACTTATTAGTGAAGAATAACTAATTCCTCTTATGTCTAAGCCTAGACTTATTAGTGAAGAATGGCTAATTCCTCTTATGTCTAAGCCTACCGAAAATTCCACTTGATGCACATGATGGTAATGTAGTGGTTGAAATCCTTCCTAATCTAGACGAGGAACAAAATTCTCCACATCCATCTATTGAATCCATCCTCGTGTAGGAATCACTACCACCAATAGCAGCAACCAAACTAGCTTGCTGGGTTGCCTTTTTAAGAGAGTCTATGTCTCTGGAAATGGCTTGCCAAATTTTCCTTAGTAAGCCCTTCCACATTTTTAAGGTCAAGTATTTTCTATGGAACATCCTTTTCAAGGCCAAGTTGATTAACTGCAACAACAATATTTTTATGCAACTCAATTGACCAAATTACACGAGACTTATGTACTTGCTTATCTATCATAAAGTCACTTCCCAAGTCTAACTAAAAATTATCAAGTGACTCAGAAACAGGCTCAGATATAAGGTGAATGGAATAGAATGACAATCAAATAATAGTATTGAGTAGAAGAAATTTAGTGAAACTGAAAGAGATGATGTTGTTCATCAAGGATCTAACACAATAGAAATAAGATTAAATGCTATTAGTGTTCAAGAATATCATTTTGGTTTCTTGGCCAAGGAATGAGAAAAATCTAGAATTTGAATAAGATGATAAGAATATCATTTTGGTTCAAGAATATCATTTTGGTTCGATTTGGTTCAGCTTGTTTCCAGCCCTAGCCAAAGACTCTCAATTTCAAATGTTGAAGAAGATGTTAAACTATGACACCTCTTTGCACTTGCAAACACTGAATAATGTGAAAGAATGACTCAGAGATGCAGAAAATTCACTATGATACCATCTTAAGAATCCAACAAAAAAGAAGAAAGAAAGAAATTGAGAGAGTCAAGAGAAAGAACACATCTGGTTTTTGTTATTGAAGTGCATAATATATATATATATATATATATATATATATATATAATGAAGATTGGTAGTTACTTAATCAACCAATCCAGTAAAGGTAAAAAAGTAAAATACAAACCACAAACCCAACTACCATAACAACCATAGCAAGAACTATCTAAAAGGGAAACAACAAATACCTATACATCAACATATATTGATATGATACATACAATAATGTATATGGACATATATTTACCAGCCCCTCAAGATGGAGAGTAAATATCATTGACTCCCAACTTAAGTAGAAGGTAATTGAAGGGAGAAATTCACAGCTAGAGCACTTATAACATTGGAAAAGAAGATCAAAAGGTTGAACTGAATATGTGAAACTTCATCACATGCTTCTCTCATGGTTACAAGGCACAAAGAGAAATACAAAAATACAGGGCATGGTGACATTCCTTCTATTAACCACCAAGTATTGTTGTTGAGCATCTTTTTTTTGTAAAATAGAAAAAGATATATTAAAATAGCATAAGGGGTGCTAACCCAATACAAAAGGAGAAAAACAAAAAATTACAAAGAAGAATAACAAAACTAAGGTCAGAGCACCAATGGTTAAAAGATAAAGTTTTGCTCTCAATAACTGCAGCATACCAAGACCAAGATCTAACTTGGATTAAATCCAAAGTTTGCTTGTGACACAGCTTCTTGTCATTAAATATTGCATCATTTTGCATAAGCCAAATAGACCACACAAAACTAAAGCATTCTCCAAATTTTCCTCCCCTTTGGTTGTTTCAAAAGAGATTCGTGCATTTCGAAAAGCTCAATAATTGATTCAGGAAAGCTGAACGAAATCTTAAGCCAATCTTACAGGAAAGGAATTATGTCACCACCCCTAGAAAAGAGTTCTAGACAAGTGCAAAACATCTAAAGATACTTTTAATCGTCCAAAGGTTAGTAACATTCGGTTTACACACCAAAATAGTGTCATCAACAAACTGCAGATCTGAGACTTCCATACCCAGCCTACCAACTTTAAAACCTTCAATAAACCACCCCATTTTGTCATACGAACCAACCCTGCTAACCCCTCAGCCACTATCAGAAATAAGAAGGGGCATAGTTTCTCCTGCAGATACCTTTAGAGATAGAGATCTGTTTGGTAGGGATTCCATTAATCAACACAAACATTGTAGTAGAATAATGACAAACTTCGATCCACTTCCTCTATTTAACAGAAAACCCAAGTCTATTCAGCATATAATCAAGGAATTCCCAACTTACCATGTTATACGCGTTTTCAAAATCCACCTTGAAAATACAACACCCTTTTGAATCGTTATTAGCCGAATGGATAACTTCATTAAGAATAACTAGAGCATCCAGAATATTACGACCACCAAGGAAAGTTGACTAAGAAAGAGATATGACTGAACTCAAAATACATTTAAGTATTCTCGCCAATAATTTGCCTAGAATTTTATATAAGGATCCAACCAAAGATATTGGTCTAAAATCACGGATCCTAACATGATTCAGAACTTTTGGAACTAGAACAATAAAGGAAGTATTCATGCCATTTGGAATTTTACAATTAACCTGGAATTCTTTGACAAATAAAACGATGTCCGGCTTTATAATATCCCAGGACTCCTCGGAAAACTTGAAGTTAAAGTCATTAGGACCAGGACTCTTATCAGTTGCACAGCTCCAAACCGCTGATTTAATTTCCTCCTCATCAAACTCCAAGCTGATACTTCTAAACTGCATAGCCGAATTTGGAACTCAACTCCATCAAGAGAAGGGATGCAATGTTGATCACAATGAAAGAGGTTCTGGAAATGGTTAACACTGCCACTAGAAATCGAATGACTATCTTCACACCCAGTATCTGATTTCACTATCTTCTAGCATTAATACAAGAATGAAAATAGCTTGTGTTGATATCCCCTTCCCTTATCCATTTGCATCTAGCTTTCTGTGCAAGAAGACTATCCTTAGTTGAAGCTAAATTCCACCACTCCACCAAAAGCTTCTTTTTCTACATCAATTGGTCAATCTTCAAAATTCCACTTTCTCCAATTAAGTCTAGTTTCTGAATCTCATTAGATATATCATCTAACTTTTGATCCATACCCCAAAAATGCTCATTATTCCACTTTTTAATTCTTATTTTTAGAGTTTTGAGTTTTTCTTTGAAGACAAAAGCATGCCACCCATCACCTACAGCCTCTAACCAAACAGATTTGATCAATTATTAAAATCCTTCTTGAATAATCCATGCATTATTGAATTTGAAAGGAGTTGGACCTTTATTGACAACCTGCTTCTTAAGAATGATTGGCCAATGATCGGAAGCAACCCTGCTAACCCCTCAGCCACTATCATATTCCTGGATTTATGTTTGACTACTAAACCCCAACCCCCTCTTCTTTCTGAATCTACTCTTATAGCATTAAAATCTGCAAAGCAACACCAATGATCAACTCCCACCACTGTTTTCAGATTCAACAATTCCTCCCAGAGTTGCCTTTTCCTATTCAGTTGACATAGAAAGTAAATATTAATCAAACAACAATCAATCTGGTCAGGCAACCAAATGCCATGAATAGAAAACCATCACCCTTAAAAGATTGTCTCTTAGAAAATACTAAGGAATCTCATATACTTAGGATACCACCTAATCTGCCATTGAATTGATTAAAGTCCCAAGCACAATTATTGTTGCCCCAAATACTATAACAGAGACTATTCTCACACTTTTCCAACTTTGTTTCCTATATTCCAAAAAAGTCCACCTTGTTATTTTGAATTAGACTTTTCAAAACTCTCTTCTTCAACCTACTCCCCAACCCCCTTACATTTAGAGGGGCATAATTCATTGGACACCTTCCTGCTCCCTCATATTGGTGTTTGAACGCCCAATCTTGTCACGTTCCTCCAATTCAATTAACGTGTCAATCATTACCGAATCATCTCCCTTGAAGGTCGCCCCAATTTTCCTCCCAATTGCCCAATTTTTACCAGCTGTTTGGGTTCCTTCATTGAACTGAATAGAATTAGTGCATTTGACATTGGAGTCCTCAACATTGTTAGAGGAAACCAGCTTCTCCCCTGCCTCGTCTTCTCTACACGATGCTAAAATCTCCTTCTTAGAGAGAGATACTACTTGTTGCTTACCTTTGTCAGCATTTCTCCCTAATTTCTTCATGACCTTCACTGAGTTTTTAATGCGAGTTGGAGAAATTAGAAGAGGAGTGGAAATCTCTTTTTCATCCGGATTTTGATTAAGAAACAAGTCATTTTGTTGAAACAAGTGCTTTCTTTTGCTCCTCTTTTTTTATAGTCTAATGGTAGTACAAATATCTTGATCTAATGTCCATTTGACAAGCAATACAATTGATGCAACAATTATAGAATGAAGGACATTCAAGAAATAATAGTCCATCAGTGTGTCAGTTCAACTAAGTAACTGGCTAGGTACTCCAATTCAAGGCTAAGACTGTTGCAAGAAAGTAATTAAAGAGCAAAAAGAATTTTTATTTCATCCATTGAATGAATTGGTGAAGGATTTTAGTGATTTCGGTAGTAATTGAAAATGCTAATGTTATTCATCAAGAACCAACACATAGAAGGAAAGTCAAATGAGATCAAATGATATTATTGCTCAACAATACTATTTTGGTTTCTTGGCCAAATAATAATAGAAATATGAGTAGTTTTTGCTCTAGAATAACAAGAGAGAATTTAGAAAAATATGAGCAATTTTTGCTTCAAGAATATAAGAGAAGATTATGATGGTATATAGGCAATAATTGACTGAAGAATGTTAAGAAGAATTTCAGAGAAATAGAGTATATGAAGATTGTAAAAAAATGATAAAGAAAATGAGAAACAATTATTCCATGCAACTTTACTTCTTTCTCTAGAGTAGTGTATTTGATGATTATTATCACCCGGCTCCTATTGCAGAGTTCTTCCAATTGCAAGATATTCTCTTCTGGAGTTTAATTTTCTGATGAAAAACAATTGTAGAATATTGTTTCCTTGACTGATACATGACAAATTCTAAAAGCTATCATAATCTGTTTGGCCTTACCTATTCTCCATTCTCTCCTCGTCCCTTTGTAAAACTGCATTCTCCTTTATTTCGTAGTGGATATTATCACTGATAGTCCGATACTAAAAGATGATTATGAAGAAATGGGGATTTTGTGGTGGTGGCAAATGGCATTAATAGCAACTTAGCAATAAAAAAAGGAATGTGAAGATGAATTGATATGCCTAGAGGTTGCTGAGAAAGGTAGAGCAGCCATTGCTGCTAAAAGTCTAATTCAACATTTGTAGAAATAATGTTACGGCCTTCTTCAATCTTCTAGTTGATTCTTGTTTCTTCTAGCTTGAAATCCTTCTCCATGCACTGAGTCATACAGTAAGACAAGGTAAACACCAACAGATTTCAGTTTATGCAGAGAAGTTGGGAATTTGGTGATGATGAAGAAGAAAGATGAACATTTGATCAAGAAGCGGATAAATGAGTGCACAACAGAGCTCTCCATTTGAGTAGCTCTGATACTATCTTAAGAATCCAACAAAAAGAAGAAAGAAAGAAATTGAGAGAGCCATGAGAAAGAAGACATCTAACTTTTGTTACTTATCTTGAATTGATTTTGTATAATGGAAAAATGCAGAATATATACATCTAATGAAGATTGCTAGTTACTTAATCAATCAATCAAATAAATGTAAAAAATAAAATACAAACCACAAACTCAACTATTATGATAGAAAACTATCTAAAAGGATAACAACAAATCACAGTAACTTATACAACAGTATCTACTACTGCAAATCCTGCAATACATACAACAGTGTATATAGCAATACATACAACAGTGTATATAGACATATATTTAATATTGGTTAAACATTGTTTTTGGTATAATAAAGTTATTCCTACAAAAATAATCTATGGTACGTCTATCTTATAACAAATGTCGTTGCAAGAATCAAACATTTGATATTTGGCCTAGTACAATAGATAATAATATAGTAAGACCTTATACTATTAGAAATGAGGTTTCATTTTTTCGTACTGCCAAGGGTATCTCTCACCCTTTGGGTAAGGAATTAATCTTTTTTGTAGTGTGTGACTATCCCTCCTAATAAGTATTACCCCCAAGAATCGAATTGTTGGCCTTTTAATCATTTTAAGGATTTAACAGGGTCAAATACTACTAGATCAACACTTTGTTGGTAAACAAAGTTTCATTTAGTGTTTGGTATGGTTGTGATTGTAAGATTGCAATAATAGTCAATTAAATGGTTATGATAGCTTTTATTGAAAAGTTAAAATAATATTTTTTTTATTTAATTTAATGTGTAAAAGAAAATCACCAAAAAGAATAAATATGGAGAAAAAAATGAGTATTACCTATTCTTTTACACTAAGTTTGATTTTGGAGGGAAAATGAAAACTTTAAAGTCATCTCATAAATATATTTTATAGCTCTAAAATCTTCATTTTTTACATCCCATATTTTTAGATGTCAATAGAAGAGACATGGGTGGTGAACTAATGATGCTCTTTAATTCTCATCCCATATTTTCAAATTTAGTCCTTGTTGATTAGTATTACCCATTATACAGCTATCATTCTTGTTAACTTACTTTTATCCATGGATAGATGGACGATATTTGATTCTATCTATGGTGGTTAAGATTGTTTGTTTGCTTCCATTTAGTTTTTTTAGCAATGACATATCCTAATATTTGCCCAAGAATTGAGAAATATCACAAGTAGGGTGGCAACCCAACCCATATTTGGTAGGCCTGAAAGGTCGGCGGCTGACTTGTTTTTTCCTTCAAAACACACATTTATAATCAACTCAATTACAATTTCAAAATAAATAATCATCACACCTCATAAATGTCTTTTAAAACAAAAAATCACTAACTACAGTCCACAATCTCACAATAACATATTGTCTTAGTTTAAAACTTGTAAGTTCTAAACAATAAATCAACATAATCTTGAACTTTTAGGCTCCTAGTTCACAATAAAGCTTCTAACTCCTAAGTTTTAAACATTAGATGTTCTATTATAAGATATCTCCACTTTTCTATTATTACCACCATCAACATCTTTTCGGTCTTCTTCTTCGTCATCTACATTATTAGAATAAACAAATGATAATTATATTCTTGATCATGTGTTGATGAAATTTTCATAGATACATTATTGTTGATGAAATTTAATGTATGAGAATAAGTTATCTCCTGGTATAAGGAGATAAATTATCTCTTATTACCAGTAAAATCATGACATGTGTCATGTTTTATCAATTTCTATAAAAATATTTCTAAACTAAACAAAATAGTACACATGTCATACTTTTACTGACTGAAAGAGATACATTATTTCCTGGTATGAAGAAATGCATTATTCTCTTAATGTATTTAAATGTTAGTTACATTCTTGATCATTCCTTTCATAACAAAATGAAAGTCACTAAAACAAATAATTTGATCTTTGGTTGCCATGAAGAGGTACCATTAGGGATGGCAATATGGGCCAACCCGGTCCGCCAAAATATAGGCAAACCCATCCCTTATTACTAAAAGAGCTCAAATCCCCAGTCTAGCCTGTTAAAAATGTCAATCCAAACGGGCTGGCCCGTCGTGCCAAGCCCATATTGTCATCCCTAATCAGAAGGCTTGTATTAGTTTGACTTCAAAACTTGTTTATCTATTTATTTCATAGTCTGTATAATTGACAATCTTTGAGTGAACACATGATCCTTATCACTTGCTACATACAGTATTTTGGGGACCAACCCCATTACAACTTGTATACTTCCAATACAACAAAAGAAAACTGCCTCAGAAAGGGTACAAACAAATCAAACCTTCAAGTTAAAAATTAAACTTGAGGTTTCTGTCCTAAGTTTCTAATATTTGAAGTATATTCCAAAATTGTTTTTATTTTAATTTAGTTCTACATTCCAAACCGAGATGCTTGATCCTCAGCAATTGGAATGAACAAATAATTACCAACTACAACTCAATAATGATACTACAACAACGCCAAAAATCCATCAGGTTGATCAGAAGTTCTTCAATATCTTATCACCTGAGACCCCATCAGCCACAAGAATAGATGTAATTTCCTGAAACAAATGACATTGATTTGTAGAAAATATAAATTAACCATGGATTCTTAAGCAGATAATGATAACAGCTTTTAATCATTTTAAAAACAAGAGTTGACATATAAATACCAAATGGAAATTTCTTATGAACTAGGGAGAAAATTGGTCAAGGCCATTCCTAAAACATTAAATTAAACCTCCAGTGGAGTCATTAATAAACAGCTTAAATCTTGTAAAGAAAGGGGTTCACAGTATACAAGTCTTTGTAGATGAGGCTGCATAATTAGAATATTTTAAATAACAAAATCCCTAGAATGTATAAAGCTTTTGAATGGTTAATGTTGTGCCTACGATGGCTATCAAAATTACTTGGAAGTTGGAATCTCAACATGCAATCACCACAGACACATTGATAATTCATAAACCCTTGTGTTTAAAGAACCAAATCATCCTTCATAAAACCACCCAAATCCTATCAGAATTTGTGTCAAGCCATGAGATATTTCAATATCCTTCACAAATTCATATCCAATACGTAAATGATACCAATACTCTTTGATACTCCATCCATATATATATTCATATAGTATCGGAAAATATTTTTCAAAAATAAATTATAAACATGATACTTTCTGGATACTCTTCGATACGCTTAAAATGCCTTTTTGGTATATCTTTGGACACCAAAATAAGATATCTCCACTTTTCTATTATTACCACCATCAACATCTTTTCGGTCTTCTTCTTCGTCATCTACATTATTAGAATAAACAAATGATAATTATATTCTTGATCATGTGTTGATGAAATTTTCATAGATACATTATTGTTGATGAAATTTAATGTATGAGAATAAGTTATCTCCTGGTATAAGGAGATAAATTATCTCTTATTACCAGTAAAATCATGACATGTGTCATGTTTTATCAATTTCTATAAAAATATTTCTAAACTAAACAAAATAGTACACATGTCATACTTTTACTGACTGAAAGAGATACATTATTTCCTGGTATGAAGAAATGCATTATTCTCTTAATGTATTTAAATGTTAGTTACATTCTTGATCATTCCTTTCATAACAAAATGAAAGTCACTAAAACAAATAATTTGATCTTTGGTTGCCATGAAGAGGTACCATTAGGGATGGCAATATGGGCCAACCCGGTCCGCCAAAATATAGGCAAACCCATCCCTTATTACTAAAAGAGCTCAAATCCCCAGTCTAGCCTGTTAAAAATGTCAATCCAAACGGGCTGGCCCGTCGTGCCAAGCCCATATTGTCATCCCTAATCAGAAGGCTTGTATTAGTTTGACTTCAAAACTTGTTTATCTATTTATTTCATAGTCTGTATAATTGACAATCTTTGAGTGAACACATGATCCTTATCACTTGCTACATACAGTATTTTGGGGACCAACCCCATTACAACTTGTATACTTCCAATACAACAAAAGAAAACTGCCTCAGAAAGGGTACAAACAAATCAAACCTTCAAGTTAAAAATTAAACTTGAGGTTTCTGTCCTAAGTTTCTAATATTTGAAGTATATTCCAAAATTGTTTTTATTTTAATTTAGTTCTACATTCCAAACCGAGATGCTTGATCCTCAGCAATTGGAATGAACAAATAATTACCAACTACAACTCAATAATGATACTACAACAACGCCAAAAATCCATCAGGTTGATCAGAAGTTCTTCAATATCTTATCACCTGAGACCCCATCAGCCACAAGAATAGATGTAATTTCCTGAAACAAATGACATTGATTTGTAGAAAATATAAATTAACCATGGATTCTTAAGCAGATAATGATAACAGCTTTTAATCATTTTAAAAACAAGAGTTGACATATAAATACCAAATGGAAATTTCTTATGAACTAGGGAGAAAATTGGTCAAGGCCATTCCTAAAACATTAAATTAAACCTCCAGTGGAGTCATTAATAAACAGCTTAAATCTTGTAAAGAAAGGGGTTCACAGTATACAAGTCTTTGTAGATGAGGCTGCATAATTAGAATATTTTAAATAACAAAATCCCTAGAATGTATAAAGCTTTTGAATGGTTAATGTTGTGCCTACGATGGCTATCAAAATTACTTGGAAGTTGGAATCTCAACATGCAATCACCACAGACACATTGATAATTCATAAACCCTTGTGTTTAAAGAACCAAATCATCCTTCATAAAACCACCCAAATCCTATCAGAATTTGTGTCAAGCCATGAGATATTTCAATATCCTTCACAAATTCATATCCAATACGTAAATGATACCAATACTCTTTGATACTCCATCCATATATATATTCATATAGTATCGGAAAATATTTTTCAAAAATAAATTATAAACATGATACTTTCTGGATACTCTTCGATACGCTTAAAATGCCTTTTTGGTATATCTTTGGACACCAAACTACCTTAGAAAAGTATTTTAAGAGTGAAAAACATAACCCACAACCAGTCAGAGAAACATAACATTTAATCTACTAAGTGGAATTGTAGAAAGATGAAGAAAAGATAAAGCATGCATATTGCGTAGAGACGGAAAAAGAAATGTATTTGCATAATGATGATCAAGAATTAAACAACATCGGCTCTATTCTTGTTTGTGGGGAACAAGCAATGAATTCTTATTTGGAATTTTAGAACAATTAAATGTTTATTATATTTTATGAATTTTATGCGCATATTTTATATGTTTATCTCAAACGTATTGTATCCTATATTTTATTGATTACTTATTGTATCCAATACTCATATTGGCATTATTGCTTCATGGGTGTCAAGTGTAAAGGAACTGGGATTTTCAAGGCACTGAATATGTAAATATTATGATGGTATTTGCTGTTTATGGAATGCTTTCAAAATTCCTGGGAATACTATACCATGCCCATGTTGGTCAAGGTCACAGAAGATATTCCAAAGAAGTTATCATTCTAGTGAGTGCAATGTCCTCATGTTTTGGCCAAAAGCAAAAGACATCAATTGCGAATGCTATGCTTTTATGAGACCTAGAGATTCAAACACATAAAAAGGACATGATTCCCTAAAGAGGGCATTCTATAGGAGTCAAAATTAAGTGGGGAATGGAAGGTTAGAAATCGACAATGCTTAAGCTGTGTTCATCATGCTTGACTACATTGCAACTTCTACTGAAACAGTAAACACCTTCCTTCCACAGTATCTACACCCAAACTTCTCGCCAAAGGATAAGAAAACTATAAATAAAAATTGACGAAATAAACTTGAGAAGTAGTCATTCCAATTTTCAAGCTGTTTCAAATAATTACTAAAATAACATAAGGACTTCAAACTATCAATAAACATAGTTAGCGATGTAAGTTATATGTGTCTTAATCATTAAAATTTTCTCAGTGTATTTGTTACACAAGTCTTGCCAACTTTGAAAAATCTATAGTGTAATTTTATACAAGGATGTTGGTCAAGGAAAGGAAAAAGATGACCAGTGGATCGTGATTTACAGGAAGGCAAGTTAAGGTTACCTTGTCACCCTATCACTCAATTTCGAGTAATCCCTTTAGTCGACTTACGAAATATTTTACTTTTTAGATGTTGTGAATCATCACACCTTTCAAGATCGTTGATCATATCACTTTCTAAAGATAAGCTTTATTTTAAGTCTATTACTTAAAGAGGAAGCAGTGGAAGGCCTAAGTACTATGCCTGGGAGGTTCAGTTCCCTCCAAGCAACCATTATTGGTAGAGTATAATATTTATGCATGACGGTGTAAAAATTTATACAGTCACTACATCATATACGATTCATTTGTGTTACTTTTATTTAAGAGTCAATGATGATTAAATATGATGATGTAGTGACGGTGTAAAAATATCTTATACTATCAGTATATACATCTTTTTCTCTTATTGGTATCTTTCTCTTGCTCTTTTAATAAAGCCTTCTATCTGCAGACCACTAGCATCAAAGGTTTAGTAAATACTTACGATTTAATCTCTTCCTATAACTAAATAGGACAATCTGGCGAATGATGACCTGAAGGTTGTACAGAAAGAGGAAATTGATCTCAACAGAATATGCTTTTCATAACGACACTGACAGAAAACTCAAACAAGGAGTCCAAACTAATTTCAATAGGCATACCTCAGTCATCTGTCTCTGCCCACAAAGCACAGCGCCGGTTGAAGAAGGATTAGAAAGTTGCTTCGCTCTCGTATAAGCAGCCTGGGAAAACATCATGTGTGAAAATATAATCTTTCCCCTACCAAGGTAACGGTGTAAAAATGTAACCATACATGTCTAGACATTTTACCTGTACATAGCCACGTTCCCCTCTCCAACCATCATCAGGTTGGAATAATACAGGCACAATTTTAACACCAGAAGATTCCCATTCGTTAAATCTATCCTATAATTAAGAATAAGAATATTGTAGTTATTAGAATAAATTCTAGATGAAAATACAGGGTTCCAGATTGACAAGCCATCAAACAACTATACTAACCAGATAAGCCATTCTTCGCAGGTTTGTATCCCCATAATATAGCCTCACATCAGACCTCTTCCTTGCAGCAAATCCTGATTCAATAAGTGACCGAATTGAACTGCAAACAGAGAAATAAATGGATTAAAGTGCATACTATACGTAAGTGAAGAGAAAACCTAGGATTAATAACACATTGCATTATTGCCTAGTAGCTATAATGCAAAAGTATTCATGAAAGGCCATTCAATTTAGTAAAGAACTTAAAAGTCCCACATTTAGATACCAGAGCTTCAAATAAGATGTAGAAAACCATCAAAGCTCATAACAACGAGAATGTGTTCATGAAGACAAACCATTAAAGCTCTCCCGACATCTTAGTAGCTAACATTGGAAAAAAAAAACCAAAAGTGTCAGAATTTGCAATCCATCTTTAACTGTGGATTGCGGCCAACCCCGAAAATATACTATAGCGGGACAACGGTAGCGGAACAGCTGCTACAGCTAAGAAAAATATATATAAGTAATTTATAGCTTACACATATAAGAGAATCAATATAGAGATGATGGGGTAAACAATTAGGGGCCGAAGAAAAATCCTACTGAGAAAAAATGGGGTATGTTCATGAATTAGGAAACCTTGCAATTTTGTTCTACACTGATGAAAAACATGAAAGCATCCGAACATGTATTACTAGAATTAGGAAGGAGAAAGAAGAAAGTTAGACTAGAGTAAAATCTCATGGCCTCAGAAAATCAACGTGTTAAGTAGAAGGGAAGGGTTAAATTACCTAACACCTAGGAAAAACCCGCCATCTATTAAAAATTGGGGCAAAAAAGACTTCTCTCTTAGATTAGGGTTCCACTAGAAGCAAAATACATAGTGGGTTCTGACCCGTTATTTGACCAGTGATTCACCCACTATTTGACTTGTTATAGGGGCTACGGCCATCTAACCTTTATCTATTGTGGCATTGCGGGGAATGGCCAAAAACCCACTACACTATCGTAGCGCTATAGCGCGCTATTGGCTACTTAGATCAAACGCACCACCAGTACCAGATCAAATTTAAGATTACAATTACTCTATTTGCACACAACTTTTCTATACAAATTTTACGGTAATGGCTGGATAAGTCTTGACTACACAAACACTCCTCACATGAGATGAACACATGGAAGAGATTGCTTCGCACTAGGGGATGAAAACCTCACAAGGACTCCAATGTAGAATGAAACTTGCCAAAAGATATTATTCAACCACAACCACAAAGTGATGTTCAACACAGCTATTAATACCCTAGCCCTGTCAACAACCCCCTAAGGGTTAGTTTGGGAGTTGAATTTTGGAGGGGCGGGAAGAGAAAGGGAGGGCTTGGGAGCCATCTCACAAGTGTATTTCATGGCTGTCAAGCCTTCCCTTTCCCTTCCTTCCCTTCCAAAATTTAACTCCCAAACTAACCCTAAATAGCCTGAAATATACATATATGTTTTCTTGAAAGCAATACACTCTGGCAGAGAGAAAGCAATGAAATTCAGTGTAAAAAAACAGGTACAACAGGCCACACCTCTTGTCACCATTGTCAATCCCCTTACAGAATAACAACCCATTTTCAGTCCATCACCCTGTTGTCCTTTTACTATCAGATCATAATTTCATTGTATATGATCACTAACTTGGTAAAACAATTAGAACAATAACAAAAGTAGGAGGTGGATGGGCAGGACCAAAATAAAGAGGTACCGTGAGCCACGCATCTTAAACCAAAACCTCAAAGTGATGGTTCAATGGATCTTTACCACTTACAAACTCTTTCACTCGTCCCTTGATATCTAATGTGGGACTTCACACTTGAATATACTCAATACAATAAACTCGTCCTTTGTTAACACACATCAATGTCATTTTAAATTAGTGAAACTAGCTTAGAAAAATATATAAAACGGCGGTCAAGTGCACAAGGCTTGTCCAGGATAATAGATCAAACAAAGATGTTACTTCGAGGATTTGTCCTGATCTCATGGTCACTAATCAAAACTCACCCTCTAGCTCAGAAAAACATATATACCCAGAATAAAAAATTCCTTAGAATTTTCACATTTCAATCACTCATCTAGTTAGATAAACATAATCAACATTTCAGATATTTGCATCGAATTAAGCAAACACTCACCTAATTCCGGAACCTGTGGCAAAGATAAGAACCGTATTGAATTTCTCAGGCGGATCGATTCGATCAATATCAAACCCATTTCCCATGACCCGGCTCAGTTCAACCACATCCCCTCTCCTCAACCGGCACAGCGCCTCCGCGGTGGATCCGGCAACACTCTTCACGAGGAACTCAAACGCGCCGTGAGTTTGAGCAAGCTTCGGCGGGGACGCAATGGCGAGAAACGTTGGCCATTTGACGTCAGGAACCCTAAGCCGGAGGTACTGGCCGGCACGTGTGTGGGACGCGGCAAGGTCCGGTGAGTCGGAGAGGTCGACGGTGACGTGGAAGAGGGACTCGGCGGCGGGTTCGACGTTTGAGAGCGGGGCGGTGGTCCAGACGGCGGGTTCGTGGTGTATAGATGCGGCGGCGGATGTGGTGACGTGGCGGTTGTAATGGTTGCGATGAAGAAGGTGGATGGGGAGGTTTAGGCGGCGCAGAATAGACATGGGAAGGGGGGAGGGGCTAAAGTGCGCATGAGGGGTGGAGGAAAGGAGAAGTTGAAGGGAGTTTCTGGGTGTAAAACAGGAATTGAAAGGAGAACAAAAAGGGCAAAGGGAACGCCAACTAAAGAATGTAGCTCCTCTTTTCTTTTCTGCATTTTATGTCCAATTTTGTTATCCTATGTTTAACAATTTTTGAATTAAAGTTGGATTAAATATTTAATTTTATAGATAAAATATTTAAGGGTTGGGGTAATATTAATTTATTTTGAAAATATAGAGGATTTGAGTTCAATGATAATCCATTGATTTAGTCTTTGACAATGGAATGTAATGGACCAAAGTGGATAGAAACATAAGTTGATACTATTTTTTTTGTTTACTTAAGATTGAGCACAAAGAAATAAGATTACAGCATATTCCATCCAAAATTCAAAACCCTATTTTATGGTTTCACCCACTTTGGAAGAAATATGATGGAACAACCATTTTTTTGTCAATTTAGTTATTTAGGTAATATTTTACTTCATGCCAATGTTAGCTTTATAAAATATTTTAGGACATCTTAACAAGTAAGGGTGATGACATGAGGCAATAAGAATAATACCTAATATATGAGGGAATATTTTCTGTACCAAGAAGTATTACTTTATATGTCACTTATTATGATTTACCAAAAATATTATTAAATTTTTTAGGTAAATATATTTTATCTAAAAGTGACACATTTTTCTGGATTGCAAATGTGGTTCCAACAATATGTTGGTTTAATGGTATAAGGTTTTACCAGATCTTAGAAAGACCAAAAGTCAAGAGTTCAATTCTTGAGAACGATATTTATTAGAATGCACAACTACACACCTTCTAACAATTTAATTAAATATTTGTTTCATATGGAGGAGTCCATTAAAAGGTTTTAGCAAAACCCCATTTAAGGAAGGGAAAAAGAGTGGCAAAATAATAGCGTGATTATAGGTTGGATTGGGTTGAATAAGTCTTCTCTCTTTCTTGATTTTAAATGATGATCATATTATTTTTTGAATTTATTTTGGCCCTAGACCTCATATACTAATTGGACCAGCTTTTAAACCTAACCCTAGACCTGATCAAATATAAAACATATTTTTTATAGATAAAATCTTATTAATATTACTTATTATTATGTATATATAATTTCACATATCAAATTATATATTATATATATATACACATATTCAGATATTTGTTAAACATTTACATATAAGTATATATGATAAAAATTAGAGAATCAATAATATTTTGGTCCAAATAGATGCAATATTATACACACAATTGAATAAACATGTATAAATATGACAAATAAGTGACCATTAGATTGGTCAAATAAAGTCACGTTTGTCCTTTATCCAACTAAAAATATTGATCAGATCTAGTTTTTGAACCAGAACTCGGCTCTAGACTCAATGAAACTTGACCATATTTAAATTTGATCATGATCAAGCAAACTGAATGACCGGATGAGATTAAATCCTGCTTACCCTTAGTGTAAGGAGCAAAACCTCATTTTTTATATAAGGAGAGAGGTAAAACTAACACCTCATAAATTGGAGCTATTTTTCAATCAAAGGCATTAATAGAATATTTAAGAGTTTCTTTGTGACTTGAGTTTTGAATAAGAATGAACGAAAATGGAAAACTTTAAAACTATAAATACATTTGTGAAAGGATTATGAAGTCTTTCTAAGTAGATTCTTTACATAGTTTTATAGACTGTTTCTGCAGAAAATGAAGTCATGAATGTGGTACCAGCTAAGGGTATAAATATTAGCGTTGATGCTAGAATTGAGGTTGGATCGTGTTGATCAAATATCTAAACACTCAAATGGATTAGCATCACGTATGTCCACCACTTATTTCCTTTCACCTTCTATTTCCTCCCATTTTAATGCAAGTTATCACTTTATAGTTTATACCCACAATTCATGTATAATCTTTGGATCCGGGAATTATTATTAAATTTCAGATCACAATTGTTAACCCAATATAAGTAATTTACCAACTTATGAATAAAATATTTATTTCATAGAATTGGTGTAACAAAACCTGTGAAAATTCATTAAGTAAATTTCACCACACACCTTACCACTTTCGATAATTTCACAAACGATACGATCTACTGCACATTTATCTTTCCCTCCCAGTAAAATCGAAAAAATACACAGATTTATACTACTTTTAAATCCCTCCTTCAAGTAACATCAATGACAGCAAGTTACTGTAATCTGACCCTAAAACATGAAAAAAATATAGAAGTGCATCAAAACCACGAACCAAATAAATTTGACATTTCTTTCCCTTGTAGATATTTTTTTGTTTCTATCTTGTGATGGAAAGCTAGACGAGAATTAATTTTTTTCATGTGGTTAAGATAAACAAATTTAAATTAGTATCAAGTTGGAATTGAGCTAAATTACAGCGTAGAAAAATAAAAAGACTAACAAATAAAGAGGCAGAGAAAAGTGGAGTTAGTCCCCAGATATTCGCTCATGATCATAAATAAATCAAATTCCCTTTGAAACAACGGGATATAAAAAATGCCCAGTATGATTTACCGTAACATTTTACATAAGGGTAACAAACATTGAAGATGAGCACAACCAGGAGCATTACTGCATTAGCAATTAATATGTAATTGCACCCAGGTTGACTGTGTTCAAAGTCTCAGAATAACAAATTTGTAACAAGAGTTATGAAGCAGAATTTGAGAATCAGACACTGCAAGCTGGTCTTAAGTTATTAATCAACTTCCCATACCAACATCATCTCCAGTGTTGCCTCAAGTTTTCCTGAACATTCCAACACTATTCTTCAGATATTTTCCAAAGATAAAATAAAGATAGTCTTCACATGTCATAAACACAATACAGTTGAGTAACCTTTTCAAGGCCTAATAGGGGGAGGGGAAAATGGCCAATTGTATATATCACTACTTCACAACCATATCAAGAAGTTTGTGAGTTTATAACCACTTCCAAGATTTAACATTTATTTTGAAATTACGCAAACAGTATGTTGACCATTCCAGTTAATTAATACCATTTGAAAATCTGCCTATGTCTTGGACAGATGGATCATTTTCACAATTCAAAGCAATTAAGAGGTTTTGTTAATCGACTTCTGGCGAAGAATTTCTGAACCATTAATATTGTTAAGTTAAAAATCTTAACATTCAAGTATTTGCATCAGTAAAACTGTTACTTCACCTCATTTAGTGCTCTTATCATCCTTGCCATTCGTCTGTGGAGTGTACTGGCTGGTTGAGGATGGTGAGTAGCCAGGTTGACTTGGTGAGTACCCTCCTGTACTAGGACTGCAAATGACCAAACAGCAATAACGAAAACAGACCATGGTCAGATATATCATATATGAATTCAATAAAATTTAGCAGTAAAAGAATAACATATAAAAATTTAGCATACCTAAAATTTGGGGAAGTTGGGCTATAGTCTGGGCTTGCACCGGAAGTATATGGGCTAGAGGAATTTAAAAAATCAGTCAAAAATAAAAATACAACCTCTTGAAATTTAACAACATTGTAAGAAAGAAAATTTCCAATATCTTCTGGAAATCTGGCGTTCTTAAAACGGAAAAGAGATTAACTGCTCAAAAGATTGGCAAGATAGTTAAGGAAGTTCACTTACCTGCTGGGGCTGAAAGTTGGGCTAGATGGAGAATAAGATGGAGACGTTGGTGAATATGATGGAGATGTTGGGCTGGAAAATAAATTATTAGACATACTTTGAATTAAAGAATTATTACAATATTAAATGTGCAATTAATAAACAAAATCACTATACGATAGTCTATATTAAGCCACCCAGCAAGCTAATTGTTGAACAAATTGAAATGTCCTGATGAAAATAACTCCCAATGCAGAAACCAATCAGTTGACAGAAAATTGAAGGGAATGAGACTTGGGCTGTTTGCACTTCATAACAGCCTTTACATGTTCCACCATTTATCATCACTTAGTACTGAAAATAAAGACTAATAAAAAAACAGAATGATCACCTGTAATTGGGAGATGTGGGACTATATGGACTTGGAGACAATATTGGGCTGCTTGGTGAATATGCTAGTGAAGGACTATACTTCGCTGACTGTGGGTTGAAACTAGGTGAAGTAGGGCTGTAGCTAGGTGAAGTAGGGCTGTAGCTAGGTGATGTAGGGCTGTAGCCAGGGGAAGTAGGGCTGTACGCAGGTGATGTAGGGCTGTAGGAAGGGGATGTTGGACTGTAGGAAGGGGACGTTGGACTATAGGAAGGGGATGTTGGACTATAGGAAGGGGATGTTGGACTATAGGATGGGGATGTTGGACTATAGGATGGGGATGTGGGACTATATGCAGGGGATGTGGGGCTGTAGCTTGGGGATGTAGGGCTATAGCTTGGAGATGTGGGGCTGTAGCTCGGAGATGTGGGGCTGTAGCTCGGAGATGTGGGGCTGTAGCTCGGAGATGTGGGGCTGTAGCTCGGAGATGTGGGGCTGTAGCTCGGAGATGTGGGGCTGTAGCTCGGAGATGTGGGGCTGTAGCTCGGAGATGTGGGGCTGTAGCTCGGAGATGTGGGGCTGTAGCTCGGAGATGTGGGGCTGTAGCTCGGAGATGTGGGAGAGTACGATGGACTGGTAGGTGAATATGACGGGCTTGTTGGGCTATAACCTGGCGAGCTAGGGCTGTAAGCCGGAGAGGTAGGGCTGTACCCGGGTGACGTGGGACTGTATCCAGGTGATGTGGGGCTGTATCCAGGTGATGACGGACTATAGCCAGGTGATGACGGACTGTAACCGGGAGATGAAGTAGGCGAAAATGGTATTCTACCAACATAAGGAGAAAACTGGGCATCATTGGTAGGTGACAGCCGTAGATTTGGGCTCAGCAAATAGCTTGGAGACATCAAGCCTTCATGATATGGAGTTCCAGAAATTGGTGAACGAGCAGGCGTCATGCCAAAATCAAGCCCTTCCATGTAACTAGGTAGCTGCAGCTCAATAGCATTCTTCAGCATCTCATCATTCAGATACAGGGCACATTCTCCAGTGCCAATGGGGGCAAGCTGACCTAACATAATATTTTCAGTAACACCCCTCAAGTAATCAGTCTCAGCATATACTGCAGCATCAACAAGAATATCGACAGTCTCTTCAAACGAGCATCTCATCATTGGCCCAGTATCATTCCTGTTGAAACCATGACGTGTAATTGCCATCAAATGACCGCGGTAAGTCATGGTATCACAAAGAATGGCCAGATGCCTGTAATTGACATATGAACCATCAAAAGAAATGACAACACGTAATTCATCCAGAAGAGCCCGGCGAACTGCCTCGATACCAAGAACTTCAATAACTTCAATCAAATGATTGCTTGTGGTCCTGGTTGCATCGACTTCATCATGGCACATTACAGCTAAAAGGTTGACACCTTCGGTATCAAGCATCCACTCATCATGAGGCTTAAAACCTTCATTCTCATCAAACTTCTGAACTTTAGTGTTTTTTATAAAAACTTTGTTGATGTCTGGGATACCTCGCAAGGTCATTTCAGTCAGCATGTTGCCTTCTATTTTCTTTAAGAAAACGTCATCTTCAGCTGATTCATCCTGAATCTCTCCTTTGGGGGCTTCATCATTCATAATACGGATACGAAGAATAAGTTTTTCAGCATTGTCATCGTTAAATATGCAGGTCAGATCATCATCAAATTCAAGGTTAATCTTTTCAGCAATGTCAGCCATACTCAACTTCTTATCCACCATCATTTCACGATTAAGTTCTATGCGAAGCAACCAAGGAGAGATTTTGTCAAGAGCAACTTCTTCATCAGGCATTTCATAGTAGGACTTCACAAAGTCAACATCCTCTTCAATTATTGTACCCATTGGGTCAGGATCATACCACACCTCTGTAGCCTGAGTCACACTCCTAAGAGTTGTATATTCTAAAGCACACTGCACATTCTTGGCCCTCTCTTTGGTCTTACCAACCTCAGGTTTCAAGAACACAGACAGAGAAGGTGTTTTGATTCTCTTTGCCACATTAATGATTTCTCGTAACCTTGGAACACCAAGTGTAACATTCTTAGCACTGACACCAGCATAGTGAAAGGTGTTGAGAGTCATTTGGGTGGCAGGTTCACCGATTGATTGTGCTGCTACACAACCAATCATCTCCCCAGAGGCTACCTGTGATTGCAGGAACCTTGATTCTATTTCTCCCACAACCCATTCAAATGCCTCACGAGAAAGCCTGTATTCCTCCAGGACCCTTTTACTGGCAAAAGTGCTACGAAGCAGAATATTGAACAGAAGAGTTGCATTTTTCTGAGCTTCTTGACTCAAAAGATCATCACCAGGAACAACCTTAAGTCTCTCCTGGAGCTTATCAATCGCGTCCACAATTTCCATAGGATGAATATCAGAAGTCCTCCGGAAGTCAACCTTGAAGGTCTTTTGAGCATTCCAGATAAGCCTCTTAAGGTTAACAGGTAGTGGCAGAGAACTGTCACCAGTAGTGGCTATCTCTGTTGCAAGTTGAAATCTGTCAGTTTCAAGCTTGTGGAGTTCCGCCTCAAACACACTACGAAACTCTTTGAAGCTTTTCAAATCTTCTACAGACTCTTCAAGCATGTAATTAGGTTTCCAGTTTTCATCATCAAAGTTGTGCCGAAAAACCCTATCAAATTCTGTTTTCTTCATTTTTAGGGAATCCAGCTTCTGTGTTTCTATCCAAACTGCATCCATTCCGTCTTCGCCATATAGAAATTGTATAACATCTCCCAAAGAGTTCCTAACTGTCCCATCATATTTACACATGATATCCTCCATAGCCTTCACAAGTCGCCTCTGAATGTACCCAGTTTCAGAAGTCTTCACTGCAGTATCAATAAGACCTTCCCTACCACCCATGGCATGGAAAAAGAACTCTTGTGGGGTCAGTCCTCGGAGATACGAGTTCTCCACAAAGCCACGACTTTCAGGCCCATAATCATCTTTTGTAAAGTGGGGCAACGTCCGATCTACGAACCCATATGGAATTCGCTTACCCTCGACATTTTGTTGGCCCACACAAGCCGTCATCTGAGAAATGTTGATAAAACTTCCTTTGGAACCGGCTGTAACCATTGCTTTTAGATTATTGCTCTCAGATAAACTTTTCTGTGCACTATTTCCGGCATCGTCACGAGCTCTATTCAATGTCTGAAATTATCAAATGAAAAATACATCAGATCCAGTAAAAAGCAAAAGCCTATAAATAGCACTGACACAAACAACCTAATGTAAGCACCTGGTTCACTCTATTTTCAAATGAATCCATCATAGTCCGACCCGGTTCAGCCTCCAACTTCTTTTCTTGAGCATCCCTGATGAGTTGCTTCACTTTCTCCTTAGCTTGTGAAATAGTCTGATTAATAACCTCCATAGTTGACGCATCAGCAATTGTATCACCAATTCCCATGCTAAACGCCTGCTGCAAAAGCCAATAGTTCACAAGCCACTGAGTATGACCTAGAAATTTACGAGCTGCATCCGGTCCAACCTCTTCCCTGTATTCGAACAGACATTCAGTAGGGTGAGTGGACAGGGAAGGAACTGAAACAGCTTCCAAAGTCACACAATGTTAACGACTATAGTCAGAAAGTACTCCATGACATAATCAAATTATTTGACAACATCACTTGGGATTTAAAGTTCTGATCAACCATTCCAAAGTCACATGAAGTTAACGACTATAGTCAGAGAGTAGTGAGTACTCCATGACATAATCAAATTAGTTATCAACATCAATTAGGATTTACAAGCATTTCAAAGAAAAAAGTTCTGATCAACACAACATGACCCCCCTTCTAGAAGTGGTTGTAAACGTAAATTAACATTAACAATATGATTAAGCTGGTAATTTAAAGGAGAAATCTGTCTAATTAGGATACCAGATGACATGAATGAGACTTCCAGAAGATGCTCCAAGTGTCTTTTTGCAAAGTGTCCCAGTAAGTAGTTCCCCTTTTTCAATTCTGACCATTGTATCCCCAGGGGTTATGGACCCCCTTTCACTCTCATTGTGCCAGCTAGAATATCTAATCAGATTTATTGCTTTAGGAATGATGAGATTGAAAACTTGTTTCCCGGTCCACAATGGCTCTGGCTTTAATATTGCAGGAGCAGGAACTTTCCCATCAAAATCTTCCCACCACATCAAAATGTTCATAAAAACATCCTGGAAAAATAGCTTTTATCAGACCTCTAAACAGCTTTTACAAGAACCATGACACTAAAACAAACTGAAACAAGAGAAGAATTCACTAAATATAACCTTTGTGATGAAGGTATCTCTCTTTGTGATTTTTCTGCATCCCAAAAGCGAATCTTGGACAATTCCCATTACAGGCCTGTTTGATTGAGGTGACACGATGCATTTAGGCACCATCATCAGCTCCAACACCTCTGCTCTGGTTTCAAATGACTGAGGAACATGCATATTCATTTCATCCCCATCAAAATCAGCATTATATGGTGAAGTAACTGACAAGTTAAGACGAAAAGTAGAATAAGGCATGATTTTGATTCTATGACCCATGATAGACATTTTATGAAGACTGGGCTGGCGATTGAATAGAACAAAGTCCCCATCATTCAAATGACGCTCCACCTAAAACAACACCATTAAGAGCTATTATAAAAAAAAAAAGAGAAACCCTAAAAGAAAAAAATTGTCATTGTCTGAAAAAAAATACCTTGTATCCAAGCTCCAAATGGTGATCGCTACTTTTCTTTAAATATCTGAGATCAAGCCTTTGCCCATCAAGAGTACGATGGACTGGTAGGTGAATATGACGGGCTTGTTGGGCTATAACCTGGCGAGCTAGGGCTGTAAGCCGGAGAGGTAGGGCTGTACCCGGGTGACGTGGGACTGTATCCAGGTGATGTGGGGCTGTATCCAGGTGATGACGGACTATAGCCAGGTGATGACGGACTGTAACCGGGAGATGAAGTAGGCGAAAATGGTATTCTACCAACATAAGGAGAAAACTGGGCATCATTGGTAGGTGACAGCCGTAGATTTGGGCTCAGCAAATAGCTTGGAGACATCAAGCCTTCATGATATGGAGTTCCAGAAATTGGTGAACGAGCAGGCGTCATGCCAAAATCAAGCCCTTCCATGTAACTAGGTAGCTGCAGCTCAATAGCATTCTTCAGCATCTCATCATTCAGATACAGGGCACATTCTCCAGTGCCAATGGGGGCAAGCTGACCTAACATAATATTTTCAGTAACACCCCTCAAGTAATCAGTCTCAGCATATACTGCAGCATCAACAAGAATATCGACAGTCTCTTCAAACGAGCATCTCATCATTGGCCCAGTATCATTCCTGTTGAAACCATGACGTGTAATTGCCATCAAATGACCGCGGTAAGTCATGGTATCACAAAGAATGGCCAGATGCCTGTAATTGACATATGAACCATCAAAAGAAATGACAACACGTAATTCATCCAGAAGAGCCCGGCGAACTGCCTCGATACCAAGAACTTCAATAACTTCAATCAAATGATTGCTTGTGGTCCTGGTTGCATCGACTTCATCATGGCACATTACAGCTAAAAGGTTGACACCTTCGGTATCAAGCATCCACTCATCATGAGGCTTAAAACCTTCATTCTCATCAAACTTCTGAACTTTAGTGTTTTTTATAAAAACTTTGTTGATGTCTGGGATACCTCGCAAGGTCATTTCAGTCAGCATGTTGCCTTCTATTTTCTTTAAGAAAACGTCATCTTCAGCTGATTCATCCTGAATCTCTCCTTTGGGGGCTTCATCATTCATAATACGGATACGAAGAATAAGTTTTTCAGCATTGTCATCGTTAAATATGCAGGTCAGATCATCATCAAATTCAAGGTTAATCTTTTCAGCAATGTCAGCCATACTCAACTTCTTATCCACCATCATTTCACGATTAAGTTCTATGCGAAGCAACCAAGGAGAGATTTTGTCAAGAGCAACTTCTTCATCAGGCATTTCATAGTAGGACTTCACAAAGTCAACATCCTCTTCAATTATTGTACCCATTGGGTCAGGATCATACCACACCTCTGTAGCCTGAGTCACACTCCTAAGAGTTGTATATTCTAAAGCACACTGCACATTCTTGGCCCTCTCTTTGGTCTTACCAACCTCAGGTTTCAAGAACACAGACAGAGAAGGTGTTTTGATTCTCTTTGCCACATTAATGATTTCTCGTAACCTTGGAACACCAAGTGTAACATTCTTAGCACTGACACCAGCATAGTGAAAGGTGTTGAGAGTCATTTGGGTGGCAGGTTCACCGATTGATTGTGCTGCTACACAACCAATCATCTCCCCAGAGGCTACCTGTGATTGCAGGAACCTTGATTCTATTTCTCCCACAACCCATTCAAATGCCTCACGAGAAAGCCTGTATTCCTCCAGGACCCTTTTACTGGCAAAAGTGCTACGAAGCAGAATATTGAACAGAAGAGTTGCATTTTTCTGAGCTTCTTGACTCAAAAGATCATCACCAGGAACAACCTTAAGTCTCTCCTGGAGCTTATCAATCGCGTCCACAATTTCCATAGGATGAATATCAGAAGTCCTCCGGAAGTCAACCTTGAAGGTCTTTTGAGCATTCCAGATAAGCCTCTTAAGGTTAACAGGTAGTGGCAGAGAACTGTCACCAGTAGTGGCTATCTCTGTTGCAAGTTGAAATCTGTCAGTTTCAAGCTTGTGGAGTTCCGCCTCAAACACACTACGAAACTCTTTGAAGCTTTTCAAATCTTCTACAGACTCTTCAAGCATGTAATTAGGTTTCCAGTTTTCATCATCAAAGTTGTGCCGAAAAACCCTATCAAATTCTGTTTTCTTCATTTTTAGGGAATCCAGCTTCTGTGTTTCTATCCAAACTGCATCCATTCCGTCTTCGCCATATAGAAATTGTATAACATCTCCCAAAGAGTTCCTAACTGTCCCATCATATTTACACATGATATCCTCCATAGCCTTCACAAGTCGCCTCTGAATGTACCCAGTTTCAGAAGTCTTCACTGCAGTATCAATAAGACCTTCCCTACCACCCATGGCATGGAAAAAGAACTCTTGTGGGGTCAGTCCTCGGAGATACGAGTTCTCCACAAAGCCACGACTTTCAGGCCCATAATCATCTTTTGTAAAGTGGGGCAACGTCCGATCTACGAACCCATATGGAATTCGCTTACCCTCGACATTTTGTTGGCCCACACAAGCCGTCATCTGAGAAATGTTGATAAAACTTCCTTTGGAACCGGCTGTAACCATTGCTTTTAGATTATTGCTCTCAGATAAACTTTTCTGTGCACTATTTCCGGCATCGTCACGAGCTCTATTCAATGTCTGAAATTATCAAATGAAAAATACATCAGATCCAGTAAAAAGCAAAAGCCTATAAATAGCACTGACACAAACAACCTAATGTAAGCACCTGGTTCACTCTATTTTCAAATGAATCCATCATAGTCCGACCCGGTTCAGCCTCCAACTTCTTTTCTTGAGCATCCCTGATGAGTTGCTTCACTTTCTCCTTAGCTTGTGAAATAGTCTGATTAATAACCTCCATAGTTGACGCATCAGCAATTGTATCACCAATTCCCATGCTAAACGCCTGCTGCAAAAGCCAATAGTTCACAAGCCACTGAGTATGACCTAGAAATTTACGAGCTGCATCCGGTCCAACCTCTTCCCTGTATTCGAACAGACATTCAGTAGGGTGAGTGGACAGGGAAGGAACTGAAACAGCTTCCAAAGTCACACAATGTTAACGACTATAGTCAGAAAGTACTCCATGACATAATCAAATTATTTGACAACATCACTTGGGATTTAAAGTTCTGATCAACCATTCCAAAGTCACATGAAGTTAACGACTATAGTCAGAGAGTAGTGAGTACTCCATGACATAATCAAATTAGTTATCAACATCAATTAGGATTTACAAGCATTTCAAAGAAAAAAGTTCTGATCAACACAACATGACCCCCCTTCTAGAAGTGGTTGTAAACGTAAATTAACATTAACAATATGATTAAGCTGGTAATTTAAAGGAGAAATCTGTCTAATTAGGATACCAGATGACATGAATGAGACTTCCAGAAGATGCTCCAAGTGTCTTTTTGCAAAGTGTCCCAGTAAGTAGTTCCCCTTTTTCAATTCTGACCATTGTATCCCCAGGGGTTATGGACCCCCTTTCACTCTCATTGTGCCAGCTAGAATATCTAATCAGATTTATTGCTTTAGGAATGATGAGATTGAAAACTTGTTTCCCGGTCCACAATGGCTCTGGCTTTAATATTGCAGGAGCAGGAACTTTCCCATCAAAATCTTCCCACCACATCAAAATGTTCATAAAAACATCCTGGAAAAATAGCTTTTATCAGACCTCTAAACAGCTTTTACAAGAACCATGACACTAAAACAAACTGAAACAAGAGAAGAATTCACTAAATATAACCTTTGTGATGAAGGTATCTCTCTTTGTGATTTTTCTGCATCCCAAAAGCGAATCTTGGACAATTCCCATTACAGGCCTGTTTGATTGAGGTGACACGATGCATTTAGGCACCATCATCAGCTCCAACACCTCTGCTCTGGTTTCAAATGACTGAGGAACATGCATATTCATTTCATCCCCATCAAAATCAGCATTATATGGTGAAGTAACTGACAAGTTAAGACGAAAAGTAGAATAAGGCATGATTTTGATTCTATGACCCATGATAGACATTTTATGAAGACTGGGCTGGCGATTGAATAGAACAAAGTCCCCATCATTCAAATGACGCTCCACCTAAAACAACACCATTAAGAGCTATTATAAAAAAAAAAAGAGAAACCCTAAAAGAAAAAAATTGTCATTGTCTGAAAAAAAATACCTTGTATCCAAGCTCCAAATGGTGATCGCTACTTTTCTTTAAATATCTGAGATCAAGCCTTTGCCCATCATCACGAATGATGTACTTGGCACCAGTTTTTCCAGGTGGAGGATGGGGTCCATACTCAACAAGTTCCTTCAACCTGTTTTTTTATGTCAGGTACTTTTTTCTAAAAAATAATAGACAACAATTTAAAAGACAAGCAACATGAAAAAGCATATCAAAATGACAACCTTTCAATATTATATGGAGTCACAGTCTCAGGATATGTAAGATTCAAAGCAATACTCCATGGTACTCCCAATTGATCTATGTTGATGGTTGGATCTGGCGTGATTACAGTTCGTGCAGAAAAATCAACCCTCTTCCCCATCAAGTTACCTCTAATTCGACCTTCTTTTGCCTTAAGCCTACTACATATTGATTTGATAGGCCTTCCTGATCTTTGAGTGGCCTGTGAAAAAACATAAAAAAAACACTGTATGCTTCACCAAAACCAACGAAGGTGAAAGGAAGCATGGGATGTATTATGCAGGTTTTTAAGGACAAACATACCCTTGGCAATCCCGGCAACTCATTATCAAAATATGTGGCTATGTGGAACTGCAACAACTGAGCAAACTCTGAAATAATATGTGCAGGTGATCCGTTCCTCTCCTGTTTCTTCAGATTCTCATTGTGCCTGATGATCATGGCCAACTGATGAGTTAAATCATCCTACACGCAACAGAGACAGCGAGTCAGCATTAAATTAATACAAAATAAGATAAAAATTGTCCTGCAAATGGTATCAGTCATCACAATCACAAGCAAAATATAATTAATTAAATGACAAAAAGGTTGCAAAACATGTAAAACAAATCATATAAAACAGTGTTAGAAAAACTTGCCTCGCTCCTGGAAGACGTGTCCATCATTACAGAAGGTCTCACGGGTGGAGGGGGAATTGGAAGAACTTGTAAAATCATCCAATCAGGACGGGCATACTTTGGATCCAAACCCAACAATTGACAGTCCTCATCACTTATCCTTTTCAACACAGAAAGGACCTGTGAAAGTTATAGCAATTCAACAATTACATAAGTTTCTGCAATAATCGAACATATGAAGCAAATGTATCATAAACCTCATATTTTAGATCAATCAATTATTACCCTTTCTGCAGAAAGAGTCTGTTTCCTTTCTACAGGTTCGGGAAGCTGTTCCTGGTCATCACTTTTCTTTCTTTGAGCTTTATACTCTGCAATCATTTTCATCCCATCAATACTAATCCTAGGTTGCTGAGCACCACAACCACCGCGACTCTTCTTAATGGCTTCCTCAGTATCTTGACCACCAGCAATGTCAATCTCATCTCCACCTTCACACTTGTTTTTGTTTTTGCAAGCATCCAAAATTTTCTTAAGCCTATTTTTCGGGTTCCTAGTTCTCAAAGCTTGTTTAAACTTATGGTCATTCTGCATTAAATACAGAATCAATTTAAAACACATATGCATCAGATCTCATTTTCGCGCCAACTTAACTATCAACAAAACCAAAGTTACACCTACCTCATCAGCAAGAATTTTAGAGCAATTGAAGCAAACACAACGCATTATATTGAGCACAGTTTTCAAAAACCCTATATGAAACATTGGTTTAGCAAGCTCCAAGTGCCCGAAATGACCAGGGCACTCAGCCATACTAGCAGTACAAGTCTCACATTTCATCTTCCGATCAATAGTTCCGAGGCGAGGATCACTCAATCCTGCAATTTTAGGCTTTCCTCTCTCCGTGGTTTCGCCGTGCTCGATTTGCACAACTGACATTTGCCTCTGCAAAACCAAATCAAACGAAACAAAACAACAGTCACTTAACATAAATACATAAATTCAATCAAAGAACAATGCGATTTTCAAAACGAGATCAGGAATTAATTACAATCTCGTCGGGACTGAGAATTCCGAACTGAACCCTTCGGACTTTTGCAACCTCCGCGGGGGAGAAAGGGAATCTGATATCCATGGATTCGAAGTTGTAGGGTTTCAGAGGAAATGCTTTTTCAGCTTAGGTTTTGATTCTATGGAACTAATAGATATGCGATACGAAATTTTTGATTCAGTTTCAGTGTGTTGTAGTTGAATCCAATAAGTTACGAATTCGGCGGTTTCAATCTCAATCGGCGCAGAGGAATTACCCTCTAGGTACACCAAGGCGAAAATGAGACCCCTAAGGCTTTATTTATAGACGCAGGTCGTGCGCATCTATTCTATCGTGCACCGGAAGCACATTTTTCTAGCGCGTTGTAAATAATTAGCCCATTCTCAAGCCCAACTCAATAATCAAGTTGTTTACTTGTGTATTTGGTCAAAATAAGTTAAGGTGATTTGTCTTTTTGTTATATTAACTTATTTATTTCCTAAATTCGTATGAAAAATCTTAATTTTTACATTTTTTTATTATTTGTATTTATTTTGTTGTACTTTTTAATATTCCACTTTGAAAGTAAGGGCAAAGTCCAAAGAAGAAGAAAATTAAAGAAAAATTGCACAAGGTAAAGCAACCCTAAACATATCACCATCAACCATTATAATTACCACATTTCTAGTTACATATAAGCAAAGTTCCGGTATTCCAACATTATTAAATATAAGAAATTATATAAGGATCATTTAATATTGTGTTAAGACAATTTTTATTAAGTTTTTATTTTTTATTTTTTCTCTTTTCTATATAGTTCATTCTATTTTAAAGTGATTTTTCTTGGTCAAATAAAGTAAATTTAGTTATTATAAAAGTTTTTAATCATTTTATCATTGTTATTAATATTGAACCATATGGCATGTTCAACTTATATTCCACTCAAACGGATCTCACAATAGTGATTGTAGGAATATATTGGCCAATTTTTGTTTGAATATTAATTTATTTGTATGTATTCAGATAAGAGCCAACTTTAGACCGCATTGAGTAGGTCCTCAAAAGGAACTTCATAGCCGAAGTTAGTATAATTGTTTACTTTAGATATATAATAAAGTGGACTGAGAGTATGCATGAGTAAGCAAATCTCCCTTATTAATGGTTCCCTCTATTTAGAGAAAGGTAAAGTGGTGTGCACTCCAAGATGTGTGCTCTCATTATTATACACAATGTTGCTTTATCCTTGCCCATATTCTCATTCTTGTAGTTTTGGTTTACATCTACCGTGTGGGCAAAGTGAACATGCACTACTCAGGCTACACTACTTGGCCCTTGACATGTATAAGGGTTTTCTTACTTTGAATGTGCTAACTCGGCTATGTCATTTCATTATCATCCTTTTCGTAGCTAAGTCAGCTTTCACACAAGATTAATAGTTATATGGATAATATCCCACATGCTCGGTTGTAGACCTGATTCCTAGTGATCAACTAGTTTTAACTAGTCTTGACATTGCAATGGAACATATTATTTATTATCAAGAATCACAAGTCAGATTAGTGTCACGTCTTGGAAATAGAAAATAAATGGAGATTGTAGGTGAAGTATTATCGAATCTCATAAATAGAAATTTAAACGAAGTATTGTATGTCACGATACTTCCATGTCATGGGAACAACAAATAGATCGACATTGCAAGTCGGAGTACCATCAGAACTCGTGAACAAAAATTTAAACCAATAGTCTGGGTCAAGGTACTGTCGGATATTGGGAATAAAGAATAAATAGATATTACAATTTGGAGTACTACCCAATGTTGTGAACAAAAATTTAAACCAAGGCGACCATGCATTAACATAGTATTGTTTGTAGGTATGGGGAATGATTGGACTAACTTTAAAGGCTTATGTTATCTACCCATTAGGACTCTGAGAATCTGAGAATAGGAATGATGTATCATAATTGTTTTAAAGGGCTTGGAGGAAAGAAGTGACTCATCACAACCATTCCTGTAGCATTTAAAATAAGTGGAATTAACTAATAATGCATGAATGTAAAATATGTGATGAAAATATTTGATATGCTTATTTTAAGATGTAAAAATGAGCTATGTTTGCAAGTGATAGTATACAATTGGTGAATGCTGGTAATTTTCTAAATTTGGAGGCCTTGTAATCACCCTTGGTCCACAACACCACTACAAACTAAGATCTTGATTTTGCCAAACAAACTTGGTCCATATTGATAAAGCTCTTCCAACTTGATTATTTGGGATCTTAGAATCTCATCAATATAAGTTTTCTATCTTCCTTTCAGAACTATATGAATGGTTGAGTGACCCTTTTACATTACTATTTTTTTTATCAATTATTGCATAAGTTAGGACATTAATGTCATATGTGAGAATAAATCATTTAACAATTCATGCATGAATATGAGAGAGAGAACTTCGAAATATATATTGATATTAACATGTAGGAATTAGCAAAATGTCAACTCTTTGAGATAGTTTGAACCATCCAATAAGTTGCCCTAGTATATTGACTTGACACCTTTCTTTTTGAAGTGTTGCCCTAAATGTCAACTCTTTCTCTTACTAAATCAAAGGCATGATTGAGAGACTTCCTTTTTATTTTGATCTTTATTTTTGCTTAAGTCGTCCTTTTGGGTTGTAACCTATCGAGATTTTTCTTCTTTTTTTCTCTCTTCTTCGCTCCCAGTCATAGGAAATATTGATACAATAATCACAATGTATAGGTGGTGTTTGAAAATTATTAATTAATTCAAAATATAATTATTTAGAGTTTGTTTTCTTTTTACCCTAATTTGATCCCAAACAAATCATTATTCAACAAAGACTTTTGAGCTTGTATGAGGGTCTAACTAAATGGTTTATGAAATACAAAAGATGTAAGGCTCAAAATGACGTGTTTTCCTCTCTTCTTCATTTCTTTCTTCTTTGTCATCCTATTTCAAACAATTTTCACTTGGTACTCTTGAACTGTGGATTTGAATGATTGGTCCACTAATGACAATAGACGCCCAATAATTAGGGTGCAAAAATATTGTGTGGGCATATAGTTTTTTGTGATGTCTAAAATTACATATGAATAAAAAAGTATTGCCCGATCCTGAGGCAAAATGTTTTCTCTTTCTCATTTTTCTCATTTTTCACTTTTCTCTCTCTTTGGTATATGCTTATATAGTTGGTTCTCCATGATATTTTTATAGTGGAGAATTCTTGTATAAGTTTTTTTGAAAATGTAAGCATCTCAATAACGAGTATATAATATTTATTAAATTGAATTCATAATAATTTATCAAATATTCTAAGGTGGATAAAATTAGTTTTGATATATCTAAAAAAATGTATTTTTCACGATAAAAATATTTTAATAATTATATAAAATCCTAAATATTACTCCAATACCTACAAAAAATTAGTAAAAATAAGTATTTGACTCTATAAAATCATAAAATTAATTGGCACACTTTTTTTTTTATAAAAATCATTAGTGATTCTATAAAATTCTAAAAAGTTACTATAATGTATGTTGCATTTGGAGGGGAGATGAAAATTTCAAAGTTTTAAGTTAAACATAGGGAGGTTTTGATGTCTTCATTTTTATTTTATTCCAAAGAGCAAATCACAAACTGAACATAAGTAACAAAAGTTGAATTATCACTTACATTCAATGAATAGATATTTATATAATGAAAATTTTCTTAAAGAGACGTCTTTCTTTGATAAAATATTTAAATTGTAGAGAGTGATTAATTGGAAATTTTCATTTGTGGCGAGAGATGTCTAATACAAAGGCTTGCATGTTCTCTTGGCAAGAACTCGTTGGTGTTGTATGAAAGCCATATACTCAGAATTGTTTTTGCTACTATCAAGGGTATACCCCCACCTTTATCACTTTTGGGGTGCATGATTGCATCTTTCAACAAGTGTCGTGTTGGAACAAAGGAAGTGAAAGTAAATTGAATGGTGAATGGAATGAAAGAAACATAATGAGAATGAATGAAGAATGTGAAGCAAAATGAAGAATATGCAGATAAGGAAACTGTGTATGATAAGAGTGAAAAAGCAACGAGTTTCTATTCTTGTGTATTAGTTACAAAGTGATAGTTAGGAAACAATATTTATAGAAACCTTGGACCCCCCCCCCGAATCTAATCATGGTTCAAGCTTTGAATTCCTATCTTCTTCCTCAAGTCTTTGAACATATATATCTTCAATGGCTTTGTCATTATGTCTGCCAATTGAATCTCACTTTTGCAATGTGTGAGCTTGATTCTTCCTTTTGCTACCCGGTGCCTTAAATAATGGTATCTTGTTTCAATATGCTTGTTTCTATCATGTGAGATCGGATTCTTGGCCAAATCAATTGTTGATTTTCTATCTATCAATAATTCAATCACTTCTCCATTTTCAATGCCAAGTTCTAACAACAATGAAGACAACCAAAGTACTCTGCAAGTTGTTGAAGAAGTTGTTATATACTCAGGTTCGGATGTTGATAATGCTACCATCTTTTGCTTATGAGAACACCAAGAAATTGGAGCACCAACAATCATAAAGACATACTCCATTGTACTCTTTCTATCAAGTATATCTCCAAACCAATCAGAGTCTGAGTAGGCCATGAGATGTGAGCTAATTTTCTTATCTTGGTGAGGGAAAATAATACCAAAATCAAGTGTTCCCCTTATGTATCTTAGAATTCTCTTGGTTACAATTATATGAGAGTGTCTTGGATCACTCATGAAGCTACTAACCACACCTACACTGAAGGAGATTTCTGGTCTAGTATGTCAAATGTATCTTAAACTTCCCACAATTTGCATGAGAGTGTCTTGCATTTGCAACTACTTCTCTCTCACAATTATCCAATTTCAACTTCACTTATGCTAGAGTGTCTAAGGCATTACAATTCATCATTTTGAACTTATTCAGCACCTCAAGTAAGTACTTCTTTTGGTACATGAATAACCCTATCTTGATGTGTTAAAATTCTAGTCCAATGAAGTAAGACAATCTTCCTAAATCTATCATTTCAAACTCACCCTTTAGGCTTTTATTCAACTCTTCAGTTCCTTTAGAGCTGCTCCTTGTGATTAGGAGGTCATCTACATATATACAAATGAACAAAGCACAATGGTTTTGGTCTATAGGCTTGATGTGCAAACCATACTCAATTGAGTATTTCTGAAAACCAGAGTCATGGAGGAACTTATCAATCCTCTTGTTCCATGCTCTAGGTGATTGTTTTATCCATAAAACATTTTCTTGAGTCTTAACATTTTATCCTCATTGCCTCTACTGATGAAACTATGGGTTGAGAGACAAACACTACTTCCTCTAGTGGTCCATTAAGAAAGGCTGACTTGACATCTAATTGGCATAATCTCCACTTCTTCCAGCTAGCTAAGGCCACCGTAAGTCTCACACTTTCCAATCTAGCCACTGGTGCAAAGACCTTTGAGTAGTCAAGTCCTTCCTTGTGAATAAACCATTTGGCCACAAGCCTTGCTTTGTCTTTTACTATAAAGCCATCAAGTTTTAACTTGACCTTGAAGATCTATTTGACATCTTTAGGAATTTTTTAGTCTACTAGGGTTACCAATTCTCGTATGTCATTCTTCTTTATTGACTTGATCTCTTCTAGCATTGAATATCTCCAAACATTGCTAGAGATTGCTTCTTCAAAGCTTATTGGCTCAGTATCAGCTAGTAGAGTCGTATGTTGTACTAAGTCTTCGTCTATATTGACAACATCTGTTAGAACTAGGCATGATCTAAAAGAGTTCTAAACCATACGACCACGTAAAAGCGGAAGCAAAAATGATTGAGTTATTCTAGCAAGCTTCAGACTCTGACTTCGGAGAATGATTTCAAAGTTCTTCTAAGCTCTTGTTATCACCCTTAGATGGTGTTGGTTTTATGAATGTGTGAATTAGCTTAGGGACCACAAAACGTTTGAATTAATAGTCACATAACCATCAATGAGCTATATTACAATTAATGGTAATTCATTGATTCCAACAATTAAATGTATGTTATATTTGGTATGAAACCGTTTGCATAATGGACCATATTAATGAAGATTCTTTCCATTGATATCATAATTAATATGGAAATAATGGAGATTATTTCCATTGATATCTTAATTAATATGGAAACATTCTTACATTCTCCCACTTGGTCCATATAACGAAACATTTAACATAAAAGAAACAAAATGTATGAATCATGGCGATAAGTTCTCTATGAGCGAGTATTATCTTCCATGTATTACAATATATTAACTCTCTACTAATAGTCTTTATTCTTTAGTGAATAAACCGTAATTTTTTTCCGGGTCAATATAAACGATATTTCTCAATAAATTAAAATGAAAGTGCACAACTATATGAGAAAATATTTAACTGAATGAGAGTTTATTGAAAAATAATGTACTCATACAACGAACAATTACGTCATAAAACCAAGTCTCATGTTTTTTACATGATCCTTGAATTTCTTTGCTGGTATGCCTTTAGCCAAAGGATCGACAATCATCAAAGATGTGCCTATATGTTGGATGGCCACTTTACCATCCTTAATACGTTCTCTTATGGCTAGATACTTAATGTTGATGTGTTTACTTCGACTTCCACTTTTGTTATTCTTAGCCATGAAAACGGTTGTTGAATCGTCACAATACAACTTTAGTTGCCTAGTAATATAGTCAATAACTCTAAGCCCATATATGAAACTCTTCAACTAAACACAATGAGATGGAGCTTCAAAACACGATACAAACTCAACCCCCATTGTGGAAATAGCAATCAATGTCTGCTTGAAGCTGCTCTAAGACACGACTCCACCAACTAGCATAAAAACGCACCCTGAAGTGGATTTTCTTGAGTCCATACAGCTAGCGAAGTCAACATCAAAGTAGCCAACCACCTCCAATTCACCAGTCCATCAGAACATAAGCATGTAGTTCCTTGTTCCTTGAAGGTATCTCATAACCTTCTTTGCAGCTTTCCAATGGTCAAGATCTGGGTTACTCCAATATCTACTCAATAATCTAACAACATATGCAATGTTAGGTTTGGTACAAACCTGAGCCTACATAAGGCTTCCTAGAGTAGAGGCATATGGAATATCATTCATTCATTCTCATTCAAGGTCATTCTTTGGACATTGATCTCAACTAAATTTGTCACCCTTCACAATAGGTGCTACACTCAATGAACAATTTTCCTCCAAAATCTCTCTAGAACTTTGTTGATATAGGTCTCTTGAGACAAACCCAAAATGCCTCGTGATCTTTCCCTGTGGATCTTAATGCCAATTACATAAGATGCCTCACCCATACATTTCATACCAAAGGTCTTTGAAAGGAATTATTTCACCTCATGTAGCATTCCATTATAATTAGTTTCTAACATATGTACTCCCACTAATTTTTTGGTATATACATTGATCCATGACATTATCTTCAAAACCAAATGTAGTGACGACGTCATGGAACTCTAAATACCATTTGTGGGGGGCTTGTTTCAAACTGTAAATGGATTAATTGAGCTTGCAGACTAATTGCTCGCCATATCTAGAGGAGAATCCTTTAGGTTGTTTCATGTAAATCTTATCCTCTAGATCCTCATTAAAGAAGATCGTTTTCATATCCATTTGATGTAACTCAAAATCAAAGTGAGCTACTAATGTCATAACCGTGCGAAGAGAATCTTTCTTTGATACATGAGAAAATGTATATGTGTAAACGATTCTTTTCTTTGACTAAGCCATTTGGCTACAAGACTTGCTTTATGTCTCTCGACATTGCCTTGTGAGTCTTTCTTTGTTTTAAAAACTCATTGACACCCAATGTCTTTTACACCATTTGACAACTTAACAAGATCCTAGACTTTATTAGTTGCCATAGAGTTCATCTCTTCAATCATGGCCTTGTGCCATAAGTTAGATTCTTTAGAACTTACAACTTATGAAAAAGTTTCAAGATCATTCTCGGCTGCAACGTTGCATTCTATTTCTTGCAAGTACACTTCATAAATATTAGGAATTGTTGATCTCCTCACTCTAGTAGATCTTCTTAATGTTGCAACATTTTCTTGAGGAACTTGTTGTTCAACCAGTTGATCAATTGGTTGTTCAACATTATCTTGATTAAAAACTTGATCTAAAAGATCAATATCATTTATTTGTGGAACTTCAATAACTGGTTGTTTTACATACGTTTGAATTTGAGGTATATGTATGCCAATCAGTCTATCACTTATACTACAAGGTTAAGCTTCATTGTGATCCAATGCAAAGACTGAGTCCTTAGCTGGTCACTCCCACTAATCAAGTCATCCTCAAGAAATTTTGCATTGCTTCATTCCACAATCCTAGTATTGTGAGACGGACAATAGAACCTATAACCCTTGGACATTTCGGCATATCTAATGAAATACCCACTAATAGTCCTAGGTTCTAGTTTCTTTTCTTGTGGATTATAGAATCTAATCTCAAACGGGCATTCCCAAATGCTTATATGTCACAAATTGGGTTTCCAACCTTTGAATAACTCAAAAGGCATATTTAAAACAACCTTGGTTGGAACTTGGTTCAATATATACAAAGCCATCGTTAGTGCTTTAGTCCACAAGAATTGAGGAAGTTTTCTGTTACTCCTCATACTTCTCACCATGTCCATTAAAGTTCACTTTCTTCTTTGTGATACACCATTCTGGTATGGAGTGCCAAGCATAACGTATTGGACAACAATCTCATGTTCTTGAAGAAACTTCGCAAATGGACCACATGCTTGTCCATTCTCATTGTATCTTCCATAATACTCACCACTTCTATCTGATCTCAACATTTTAATTTGTTTACCATATTGTTTCTCTACTTAAGCCTTGAAAACCTTAAAGGCGTCTAAAGCTTCATATTTAGAACGAAGTAAATAGAGATATGTAAATTGTGAAAAATCATCTATGAAGGTGATAAAAAATTTGGATTACTTACATCCATATCAGGACAAGAAATATTTGTATGTATGATTTCCAACAAATTAATACTCCTCTTTGCACCCTTCTTAGACATATTGGTTTGCTTTTCCTTAATGCAATCCACACAAGTCTCAAGATCAGAAAAATCAAGAGCACTAAGTACTCCTTCGTTGACTAACGTTTTTATTCTCAAAATGGAGATATGTTCCAAACTCTGGAGCCACAATAAAGAGAAATTATCATTCATAATACAATGTTTTAAGCCAATAGTAACATTCATGAGTTATAATGAACTGTATTTTGTAATGTAATTGAATAAAGACCACCAAGCAATTTACCATGACCATTAACTACAGATTTATTAAATAATATAAAACCATTATCTGAAAAGTAAAATCCATAACCATATGACACAAGTCTTGAAACTGAAATTAAATTTCTCGAAAAACTAGAAACGTAAAATGTCTTTCCCAAATGTATAATAAAGCCACTGCTTAACACCAAAATGCATAAACCAATAGCCTCCACAAGTGAAATCATCCTCCATCCTGAATGAATGAAATGCTCATTTCCCACTGGCTTTCGAAGGTTTTGAATATTCTGGAAGGTATTTGAGAAATGAATTGTAGAACCAGAGTCAACCCACCAAGTATTATGACCAACATTTGTTAGATTAGATTCATAAGACACAAACAAAACTTGTATACCTTTCTTGTCAAGTCAATTTTTGAACTTAGAGCATTCTTTCTTCACGTGTCCTTTTTTTGTGTGCAAAAGAAACACTTGACTCTTTCTTAACATCTGATTTGAAAGATACCTTGCCTTTGAATTTGACATGATTTTTCTTCTTCCTTTCAGAGAAGGTCATGTTCACTTTCTCACCCTCTTCCATAGCTTCCCTATTCTTGAACACACATGGTCAAAAGTTCATTAATTGACCATTTATCATTGTGTGTGTTATAAAAAATCTTAAAAGGGTCATATTGTTGGGGTAGAGTGCACAAAATGAAGTGAACCAGAAAGATTTCCAATATATCAACTTCCAATGCCTTCAATTGAGTTGCAATATCCCTCATGTGAATGATATGATCACGCACCTCCCAAAATAGTAAGCTTCATGGATGATAATTGAATGATAAGAGTACTTGCTAAAGCCTTGCCTAAAGTGATAAATTTTTTGTCTATTGCTTTAATTAAGAGACGAACATTGTCATGCTGCTCAATAGAACTCATAATCCCAACATATCCTTTGGTCTTTATGAACATAACGTAGAGGCGATTAGAGCGCTCCCATATTTTGTAGAGATCAATCTAGTCTAGGGTACTCACCTTAGTGATTGCAGAGGATTCCAGCTTTCTTATGGCATAACCAATGTCCGTCCATCCTAAATGAAGGAGAACGTTTTCCTTCCAGACCTAAAAATTAACACCCCTGAGTTCGGGAACATCAAATTTCACATCAGAGAAAATAAGAGGTTGACTAACTGCGAATTAAAAAAATTATAAACAACATGGTTAATAAATTTGTTTTGAAGAAAATAACTATATCATGTTTTAACAATATAAAACATGTTTCCAATGAATATAGAGACATAAAATTTGCTTGTGGGTTAAAGTTCTAATTCCATTATATTCACACAATGATGATAAAACTATCAAATTGAGAATAACTATATCATGTTTTACCAACGTAAATCATGTTTTTGATGAATATAGAGACATAGAATTTGCCTGTGAGCTAAAGTTCTAATTTCATTATATTCATGCAATGAAGATAAAACTGTCAAATTGAAAATAACTATATCATGTTTTACCAATGTAAATCTTGTTTTCAATGAATATAGAGACATAAAACTTGCATGTGGACTAAAGTTCTAATTCCATTAAATTCACGCAATGATAATAAAACAACCGAAATGAAAATAACTATATCATATTTTACCAATGTAAATCATGTTTCCAATGAATATAGAGACATAATATGTGCTTGTGAGCTAAAGTTCTAATTCCATTATATTCACACAATGATGATAACACTATCAAAGTATGTTTCGTTTCCTAATACATGTGGGTTGATTAGGAAATATATTTTGATATTTTATCCTAATTAAATATAAAAAAATTTAACAAAATATCATGTGGGATAAATTTTATTAGACCATATATAATCAATCATAATAATATTTTATGTGACTAACACAATAAAAAAAATTAATAATTAAAGATGTTGTGGCTACTCTTTAACAAACAAACAACATTATATATTGACTAACACATGAAAAACATTCAAGTCGTATGTGAAAAACTACAATAATAATGATATATATTAGCCACAGAGATCATTATCAACCATCCAACACATAACAAAAAAATTAAAAATATTCATAAGCTAATATGACTTAAATTAGTTTTTTCGTTTTTTCGGTCAACAATCCACAATCATATACTTTAGGAGATTCACTAAAAAGACAATATTTTTGTCTTATAGATTCTTTTCTTACTCAAATAGAAATTAAGAGACTTGAGATAAGGTTGGGATTGTTGACAAAAAGAATACTAGCATTTTGGTGTAACACATGAAAAAAGACTTTGTCCTCTAACGAATAACCAAAAAGAAATTTATAAACAACGTAAATCAAAGTGATAAAATTTATAAACAAGGCAAAGGTAAATCAGTTACTAAATCTGATACCAAATGTTAGAACTAGACCATACAAACATGTATAAGCTGAAGCAAAAAGGATCGAATTACCACCGCCATTGTTGTGTTTTCTAGCAAGCTGCAGACTTTGACTCCTGAGAGTGATTTCAAGGTTCTTCTAAGTTCTTGCTCTCACCCTTAGATGGTGTTGGTTTTATAAATGTGTGAGTTAGATTAGAGACCCCAAAACGTTTGAATTAATAGTCATATAGCCATCAATGGGAAATATAACAATTTATGGTCATTGATTGATTCCAACAATTAAATGTACGTTATATTTTGTATGAAAATGTTTGCTTAATGGACCATATTAATGGAGACTATTTCCATTGATATAATAATTAATATGGAAATATTCTTACAACATCATCATAGTATAGGTGAAAGTCACTAAGTCAAGATGGAACATGCCTCTGTGTTCTTGGTCTTTCATCAATTCCTTGTTGCATATGATTTGGTGCATCTGTATCTTCTTATTCTTTCACTAGTCCATAATTCTCCTAATCCAGATGTAGACTAGTCATAGGAGTGGTGTTGTCTTGGGCCATTTTCATGATTCTAATTCATCAAATTGTACATCTCTACTGAATACAACTTGCTTGTTTGTAGCATTGTACAATTTGATGAACTAATGGGATTGTATTCAATGAATATCATTGGTTCACCGTTGTTGTCTAACTTCTTTCTTCTTTGATATGGGAAATGGCTATAACAGAGTGAACCAAATATCCTTAGATGTTTCACTGAAGGTTTTACTTCTAACCAAGCTTCTTCTAGCACTATTGAATTCAACTTCTTGGTGGGACATCTATTTAGAACAAATATAGAAGTGATGGTTGCTTCTCCCTAAAAGTTACAGGAGATTCAAGGTCTTCAACATACTCCTAACCATGTTAAGGATTGTTCTATTCCTTCTTTCTGCAATTCTATATGTCAAGGTGTGTATGGAGCAGTTACCTCATGCATAATTCCTTGCTCCTTGCAGAATTCTAGAAAATCCATTGATGTGTATTCCTTGCCCCCATCTATTCTAGGGATCTTTATGCTCATCCCAAATTGCTTTTCTACCAATCTCTTGAAGTCTTTAAATATTGAGAAGACTTCACTCTTGAGTTTGATTAGATAGATCTAGATCTTTCTGCTCAAATCATCTACAAAAGGAAACAAAGTACTTGTTACTTCCCAGTGAAGGAACATCAAATGGCCCATATACATCATAATCGACTATGTGTAGCATGTCATTTGCTCTTGAGACATTGTATGAGCTGAATGAGTTTCTTGGCTGCTTGTTGATAAGGCAATTGTCGCACATCTTCCTTGGAAGTTGTATTGAGGATAATCCTAGAACCATGTCTCTAGTTCTCAGCATACTCAAATCTCGGAAGTTCAAGCGTCCAAATTTTAGATGCCAAAACCAAGAATCCCCATATAGTGTCATAATAGATAAGCATTGAGATTTCACAGTTTCCAAATTGATTTGGAATGTCCTATTTGAAGCCATAGTTGTCCTCATAAGTAGCTTCTTCTGGTCATAGATTTCCAAGGATCCATTGAGTAATCCTATGGAAAATCCTTTCTCCAATAGTTGTCTCATGTTGATCAAGTTCTTTTTCATGTTTGACACATATTATACATCAATTATTATGGCATGCTTGCCATCCTTTCTCTTGATCAAAACATCACCACTGCCTTCTGCTTAGATGACCCTATTGTCAGCAAATCTAATAGTGTTCCTTCTCATTTCATCAATGTTAACCAATCAATCATTGTGTCCATTCATATGGCTTGAGCAACTAGAGTCTATATACCATATATCATTGTTCTTTCTAACATGACTTGTAACCATCATGAGCAAGAGAGGTTGATCACCATTTTTGACATTCCAAATAGTCAAAGGTTGCTTATGTGATTGACCTACATAGTTTTGATGAAGACAAGGACTTAATGAAAGCTTGAAGATATTGACATCACAACAAACAACATACCAAATACTCGAGGTCAATGTCGTAGACGTAGGATTATTTTATATTCTAGAAAGTCCTAAGATGATTGCCTAGTTTGAGTCTAGGTTAGGTAAACTTTGGGTGGAAGTCCCAAAGAGGTTAAAATGAATCCATATAGATGAGGCATAACATACTAACATATATGATAAGTAGAACTATGCATAAGCATTACGCATACATGGTTTTTGTGCATAAAAGTATTATCTATTTCAAAATCATATATTGCATGGTAATACATCATATAGAAAGTTTACCATGCATTAATGAAACACATTTTCCTATATGTATTAATCGATTATAATGATTAATAATCGATTATGTCACGTGGGAATCCGTTAATCGATGAAGGATGGTGTAACTGATTAAAGGAGTTACAATGGCTAACTTACTAGAATTTCTAGCTCATTAATCGATTAAAGAGATTGATAATCGATTAAGCCATAATAGAAAAACAGTTTGGCATAACACGTTAATCAATTAAGTTATTAGATAATCGATTAATGACAGGTAAAAACAGTTTCTTATAAAAGTTGTATTTTCAAACCATGTGCATAACAATCATTAGGAAAAAGAAAACCAAGATTCTAAGTTCATAAATTTCATATCATCTTGCTTATTCTCTGAGGGAAAGAATAGTGTGAGATCTTGCATAGTTTTCTTGAGAGAAAAGAGAGGAAAACATTTTCAAAGAGTGCTTTAGTTTCATACATTGAAAACCTATTGCATTACATCATATTTAGTTTAGGCTTCTTGTGAGGGTTATGTAGAGGTTTTATAGCTGAGTTTCAGAGTTAATATCAAGCACATTAAACGTGCATCAATAACTCGGCAAATAGTTTGAATATCAAGGAATTGTTCTCTTGGTGTGTTAGTATCACTGGAAAAAGAGAAGTCGTGTCTACACGAGGGCAATAAGTCTTGGATAGAGCGAGACATTGGTTGGATCTAGAGTCACGAAAGGTGTGGGTATCGAGTAGGCGAGTTGAGAGGTCAAACCGAGAGAGTACGCTCAATGGTTCTAAGAAAGGAGTTCTTGTGTATTGTATTGGAAGCGTGATTGTATAAACAATTATATTCCATAGTGCAGCAAATCTCCCGAGATCAGTGGGGAAGGCTTGGATGTAATTTGCAAGTGTATTTGAAAATGAACCAGGATAAAAATCCTTGAGCATTCTTCTTTTCCCTATCTCTTTTACATTTCAGTTTTTACTGATTCCTTAAGTTTTTTATTTATGTGATTTGTGGTTACTGTTCATAATTTGTAATAAAATCAATAATCAAATTAGGGTCATAAAGATTGATAATCACTTTGATTGCTTTGCAAGAAATCAGTTTTTCTAGAATAACAAGAATCAGTATAATCGATTAAGACTATTAATAATTGATTAACCAGAGTTGTGTGTAATTGATTAACAAGACTCATAATTAATTAACAGTAGTAACTTTCTGTTTTGCGCATTTGTCATAAAAGTGGGACTAGTGATCTGTTACACCTATTCACCCCACCTCTCTCTAGGTGTGTTTACCTTGTTGGTACCCAACAAGTGGTATTAGAGCTAGTAAAAATGTGCTAGCTTGACCGCTTTATTCGTTGATCCTAGGGATATTCACTATGGGTTCCACTAACCCTTTCAGCGGGATGGTGCATCCATCAACCGCACTCCGATATTCAATGGCGAGGGGTATGCCTACTGGAAAGTGTGTATGAGAATCTTTATCGAGGCAATTGACACATATATTTGGGAATCCATTATCAATGGTGATTTTACTCCACTACATTTGGTGGACGGTGACCCTAAAGAAAAACCTAAAGGCTTATGGACTAATGAGGAAAAACAAAAAGTCCAGCACAACCTTAAGGCTAAGAACATCATAACTTCTGCTTTTTCAAATGACGAGTTCTTTAAGGTCTCACTGTGCCTTAGCGCAAAAGATATGTGGGACACTTTGCAAGTAACCCTCGAAGGCACTAGCAAAGTTAAGTGCACAAGACTAAATGCATTAACACACAAATATGAGCTATTTCAAATGTTTCAAAATGAATCTATAAGTGATATGCAGAAAAGATTCACTCATATGGTTAATCATTTGGTTGCTTTGGATAAGAGTTTTGCTAAAGGTGAACTAACAAATGAAGTGATATGTTGTCTTGACATGAATTGGCAGCTCAAGGTCACGACAATCATGGAATCAAATGATCTTGACTCAATGCCTCTAGCGAATCTTTTTGGCAAACTCCAAGAGCATGAAATGGATTTGGGATGCTTAACCATGCATGAGGAAACAAACGGAAAGAAAAGGGGAATCTCTCACAAGGCCACAACATCACATGAACAAGAAGAAAGAGATGACGAAGATTATGATTATGATCTGTACGATGAAACTTTGACACTCCTTGTCATGAGAAATAGGCGAAAGACTCAACTAGAAAGGACAAGGTTCCCAATGACCGCCAGACTTGTCATGAGTGTGACAAACTAGGTTATCAAATTAATTGAGACTCCTTATGTGAACAATGCGAAACTTTAAATGTTGAAAATTCTGAATTGAAAGAGAAATTACCTAAATTCACTTATAGTAGTCAAACTTAAACAATTTACTTGCGACTTCTAGAAATGTTGGTAATCATGAAGGTCTAGGCTACAAACCTAAAAATAAAATAAAACTATATATAAAACAAGTAGCTCACATCCATAATTAGTATAAACATAACATGTCTACTTGCTTTTACCATGGTACATATGGTCATACATTGATATCTTGTTATGTTAGAAAATATGGTGTGTCGAGTGGCAAATATATATGGATGCAAAAGGGACCAGATCTCTTGGTTACTAACAAGAAGGGACCCAATATAACTTGGATACCTAAACAAGCCAAGTAATTTGCTTTGCAGGATACCTTTGGACATAGGGACAATACTAGTATTTGGATAGTGAATGTTCGAGGCATATGACAAATGGTCGATCAATGTTTCTTGATTTGTCATTTGAGGATAAAGGATATGTCACTTATGGAAACAACAATTGAGAAGGACATTAGGTGTCGGAAGGATCAGAAATGCTTCACATGCCATTATCACGAACGCGCTATATGTTGAAGGCTGGAGCACAACCTTCTAAGTATTAGTCAGCTTTGTGACAAAGGACTACAAATAAAGCGGATGAGCAAGGAACCTCTATGAAAGTTCGAGATGGAAAAATGTACAGAAGCAACAACACATATGGCATTATCTTGCTATCTCGACAAGGATGAAAAGGGTAAAGATATAGAGGTAACAAAATATCGAGGCATAATTGGTTCATTGCTATATCTAACATCTAGTCGTCCTGATATTATGTTTAGTATATGTATGTGCACAAGATATCAAACATCACCCAAGGAATCAAATATTAGTCTTGTAAAACGTATCATAAAGTATCTAAAAGGAACATTATCTATGGGTTTATGGTATCATAAGGATGCCTCATTATCCTTGATAGGGTATATCGACTATGACTTTGTTGGATGTAAGTTAGCCCAGAAAAGTACTAGTGGAACTTGTCACCTTTTGGGCAGCTCCTTAGTTTCTTGGCATAGTAAAAAGCAAGCTCGCGTTGCTTTATCAACCGCCAAAGCGGAATACATTGATGTTGACGTGTGTTGCGCTCAAATATATGCTAAGTAGAATCATGCAGAAGCATTAAGCATATATGGTTTTTGTGCATAAAAGTAGTATCTCTTTCAAAATCATGTATTGCATGTTCATACATCATATAGAAAGTTTACCATGCATTAATGAAACACATTTTCATATATATATTAATCGATTATAAAAGTTGTATTTTCAATCCATGTGCATAACAAACATTAAGAAAAAGAAAACCAAGATGCTAAGTTCAGAAATTATATATCATGTTGCTTATTCTCTGAGTGAAAGAATAGTGTGAACTCTTGCATAGTTTTCTTGAGAGAAAATAGAGAAAAACATTTTCAAAGAGTGCTTTAGTTTCATACATTGAAAAATCATTGCATTACATCACATTTAGTTTAGGCTTCTTGTGAAGGTTCTGTAGAGGTTTTATAGCCGAGTTTAAGAGTTAATATCAACCCATTAAGTGTATGGGCGGCAATATAGGTTAGCACGACCCTGCCCGCCTTTGACCCATAAGAATATGGGTTGGCCCGACCCTTATTGTTATAAGGGATCAAAATGTCAGCCCAACCTACATTTGGCATGGCTGACAGGTCGGCGGGCTGACTCTTTTTTCCTTCAAAACACACATTAAAGCTTTTAGACAAAAAAATAATAATCACAACACCTCATAAATATCTTTTAAAACAAAAAATCATAAATAAAAGCCACAATCTCATAATAACATGTCGTCTTAGTTCAAAAATTGTAAATTCTGAACAAAAAACCATCATAGTCTTAAACTTTTAGACTCGTAGTTCACAATAAAGCTTTTGTCTCCTATGTTTTAAACATTTGATGCTTTGTTGGAAGAAGATGCTTCCACTTTTCTATTACTATCAACATCAACGTCTTTCAAATCTTCTTCTTCATCGTCATCTACATTATGTACATGATTAAATTAATATATGCTTATAAAAATAATTAACTAACAAATAAATGATAATTACATTGAAAAATAATAAATTATCTTCACAAACAAAACCATTCAACCAATTCCGAGCACAAATCAAAACTTCCACATTTTAGGAGCATTAGAAGTAAGAGTCAGCATAGAAGTAGGAGTACTTGTGGCATGGTATTGTTCAAATAGCACGTACAACTTTCTCTTAACTAACTGTAATATTGTTCCAAAAGTAGAATTACCAACTCTTTCAAAACAATAATTCAATATCTCCAACTTCATCCTTGGGTCAAGAGTTGCCCTCATTGCAAGCAAAACACTGTAATCATTCCAATATTTCTCAAACTTCTTAACCATCATATTAGTCATGCTCATCAAAACTGCATCTTCATCTCTTAAAGTATGAAGGAGTAAACATTGAATTTTCCAAACTTGCATAATATAAAAGTTAGAAGTAGATAAGATGTGCCATAAATCAAATTTGTGGTACAATAGAAAGGCAACAAAAACACATGGATTTTTTCTACTCTTTTCCACTCTTCTACCGAAGGAGAAACCCTATAATTATCATCATACATGTGGAGTTTTTCAAATACATGCTTATATTTAAGAGCAGATTCAAGCATCAAATAAGTAGAGTTCCACCTTTTAGGAAAATCTAGACACAAGCCAACAGAAGTATCAACACCACTTATCTTTTCAATGCATACCTTAAATTTGAGCATTCTACTTTATGAATCCCTCACATACTTGATGTTCTCCCTGATTTTATACAAGGTATCACTAGCTACCTTCAACAGCTCTTGGACAATTAGATTCAATATGTATGCAAAACAACACACATGAAAGAATTGTCCATCACATAACAATGAATTTTCCACAATAAGCTTATTTTTCAATTTATCTTGCATGACATCATTAGAGGAAGCATTATCTAAAGTTAGAGAAATTTTTCTTTTGTCTATACCCCATTCATTAAAAAATTCAAGTATTTTTTTTAGACAATTCATATCTAATATGAGGCAGAGGCATGTCACAAAAGTTAATAACTTTACTTGCTAGCTTCCAATTTGAATCAACATAATGAGCAGTCAAACAAATATAACCCTCAATTGTATAAGTTGTCCACAAATAAGAAGTTAGAGATATCCTAGTAGGAATGCTAGATATCTCTTTTTTAAGTCATTCATTTTATATCATATAGATTCTCATGACATCAGCCTTAGTCGTAATTCTGGAACAGGAATAGAATTTGGATTCAAGTAGTTAATTAAGCATCGAATCTTCTTAAACTCGGAAAATTTAAAAGGTAAATCATATTCAATGATTGCACAAGCTAACATGTCACGTACCACCATTTGGTCAATTTTTCGAGACATCAATTTTCCTTCCTTATTCATAACTATTTGATCAATGTCATCATGTTACTCTTACCAAATTCAACCGATTGAGATTCTTGAATCTCATATTCAACATCATCCATCTCATTGTCAACATTAATAGGATTTGAATTATGACCAGAACCTTCCATATTAATTGTTGTCCAAAATAGCAACAAAATATACAAAATAAAGTTAGCATCATGTGACATTATTCAAGTTATTAACAATAACAATTTATAAAGGCAATGACAATTTACAATATTATTAGTGCATCATTTGGTAAAGAGTAAAATAAACACTTAGCAACTATATGCTAGAAGCATAAAAATAATTCAGATGAACATTTCTTGATTTTGTTTTTTGCAGTTGTATTCTCCAGGGTCCTCTCTGCCACCAGATACATTGATTGAAATTACAGGTCGTAGATGAAAGTGCAAAGTGTCAAGATAGCATTATTAGCTTGCCTATGTTTTGATGAAGACGGCGATTTAGGGAAAGCTTAAAGATAACTCAACAAATCAACATGTCAAAGACTCAAGAGCTTCATGTGTATAAGAGTCATAAATAGAGTAATCATTAGTAGTCTTAGATATGTGTCTTAGTTATTAACTCTAGGTTAGGTAAACCTAGATGCAAATCTCACAAGTCCTAAAAACTATCATATCATTTACATGAGACATGCCATCTAAATTATTATATGTTCATGCATTGATCATACATGTTATTTGTGCAACTTAGGTATAACATAATGGTAAAATATGTATAGTTGATAAGCATGACATATAGGTAGTTTACCATTTAATCTCTTAGCTGAAAATATGTCAGTTAATCGATTAAGCAAGGCGCTAATCAATTAACGTGAAATCAGTTTTAATACGTTTTAACAGATAACTGAAAAACAGAATTCAGTTATTCTCAACAGCCCATTAAAAGGGCACTTAATCGATTAACTGGGCGTCTAACAGCTTTTCTATATAAACTGTGTTTTTACACCATGCTTTAGGCAGAGAGAATTGCATGTGAGATAGTATCATGCTTAGGGATTAAAATGTCATCCAATTGCATGTGATTAAATGTGTTCATCATTCTATCTTTTCTTGCATGATTCTTTCATTTCTTTTAGAGATTTCGTAGGGTAGAAATTATATGTTTCTGCATGATTCTGATCTTATACATATTCTTGATAATTTGTGAGATTTGTATAGGGTTTATAGTTGGTCTTTAATTGTAATAATTGAGCCATATTGTGCTTCATAGTACTCTGATTTTGTGTTGTATTTGTGATAAGGAAAGTCGTCTCTTGGTGTCTTACCACCAATGAGATTCTATGAGTCTTCACCAAGACTTATAGGTCTTGAGTTTAGAACATACTCGTGGATGAGGCTAGATCGTAGGAAAGGTTTTCCTAGGCGATTAGAGTAGTCAAATCAAGGTAGGGGTTCTAGGAATTCAAGAATGTAGCATCTAAGGTCATGTAATTGGAAGTGTGTATGTAATATACATTGGTTTCAGTTTTTGTGAAGAAATCTCCCGAGATCAGAAGGGGAGGACTGTATGTAGTTTTGCAGTAGACCTCAAAATGAACCAGTATAAAATCCTTGTTGCAGACTGTTTCTTACCCTTATCTCTTTACTTTTTCAAAGTTGTTTTAATTGCATATTTTAGTTGATGAGTTGAATACTCTGATTCTGCCATATAGTGATAAATTGTGTTCAAATATATCAGCTATATTATTTCTGTAATATCAGTGAGTGGTTGTGCAATCAAGTCATTCAGCAACTGTCTATTTTGTGCAATTTAATCAATTAAGCCAGTGAGTTAATCAATTAACTGAGCGTTTTCCAGAATAGGATTTTGGTGTGAAAAATGGTATTTGGGAACCGCGACACCTATTCAACCTCCCTCCCGTCTAGGTGTATTCTGTCATTAATACTTAACAATAGAGACTCCTAAAATAAACAGAAACACCTCTCCAAAAATTTCTACATATACATTAAACATAAGAGACCCATTTTCACATAAAGCATAATCAAGTGGAATAAGAATTAATGCAATTATAAATTCATATTAGAAAACAAATATGAACCTACAAAATTGATAATAAAAAATAAGAATTAATAAATTTTCATCAAAACTATCAACACAATAAAAAGTCTAATCCTCCAAACCACATATTCTGATTCAATTTATCACGAAGGTGCAAACTTTATTAATGTATTTATATTATAAAAATTGCATTTTTATGTAGTGTGAACATAAACAAAAATTGATTCGAATTTGGAAACGAGATTCAAATGTGCTATTTAAGGAAAATAGAAATATTAAAAACAAAAAAGGAAGATAATGGATACCTTATGTAGTTATACTAAAACCCAAAATGGGATTGTAATTTCAATTTCAAGGTTTCATTCTTCATTTGATGGGTTTAGTTGATTTTATATACATAGTCTTGGAGATGTTGTTGGGGACATGTGGCGTGTATGTAACCCTTAGATTGGTGTACGTGCATCCAAAGATGCAACATTATAAGCAAAGTAATGCAGGTAAAGCAAGTAACAAATCACAACATGTACAAAATAATTGAAAAGAGAATGGTTGCAGAGAAGAAATGATGTTTACAAACCTGGAGCAGTAGAAGAATAAATGAAGAGACTTGGAGTGAGTGAAAGAGGTTGAAACAAAAAAGAAGAAAAACAAATGAGAGAGCAAATGATTTTGAGTTTTGAACCCTAACCAACTAAAAAAAAAGGCAAACATCCAAAATTTAGCAAGGCAGCAAAGCACTATTTTTTTAATGTTGGCCCACCTGGCCAGCCTGCCCTCCTTGGACCGTCTAAAACGGGCTTCCAAACCAGGCTGAATATGGGTATTTGGGCTAAAAACCTTAACCCGGCCTACAACAAATACCTATACAAACAGGATGGCTCGTCGAACGAAGCCCATATTGCCATCCCTAATTTAGTGTGCATCAATTACTCGGCAAACAGTTTGAAAGTCAAGGAATTGTTCTCATGGTGTGTTAGTATCACCAAAAAAAAGAAGTTGTGTCTACACGAGAGCAAAAAGTCTTGGATAGAGTGAGACATCGGGTGGGGCCTGAGTCACGAAAGGTGTGGGTATCCGAGTAGGCGAGTTAAGAGGTCAAATCGAGAGAGTAGGCTCAACAAATCAGAGAAGGGAGTTCTTGTGTGTTGTATTGGAAGTGTGATTCTATAAACAATTATATTCCATAATAAAGAAAATCTCTTGAGATCAGAAGGGGGCCCGAATGTAGTTTGCAAGTGCACCTGCAAATAAACCACGATAAAAATCCTTCAGCATTCTTCTTTTCCCTATCTCCTTTACATTTTAGTTTTTAATGATTCCTTAAGTTTTTTATTTCTGTGATTTGTGCTTACTATTTATAATTTGTGATAAAATCAAGAATCAAATTAGGGTAATATAGATTGATAATCACCTTCATTGCTTTTCAAGAAATCAGTTTTTCTATAATAACAAGAATCAGTATAATCAATTAAGGTTGTTAATAATTGATTAACCAAAGGTGTGCTCAATCGATTAATAAGACTCATAATCGATTAACAACAGTAACTTTATGTTTTGCACATTTTTTGGAAAAGTGGGACCAGTGATTCTTGATGGTACCCGACAATTTTTTGTCTCAACTTATTCTTTAGCCATATGTGCTTCATTGTGTTATTTGCTTCTATTATCACCTTGGCTAGGAGAGGTTTTGCATTCAATTGAAGCACTTTATATTCTTCCTATCCACTGCCCTTCTACCTCATCTCCATTGATTGAATCCCATTCTCTTGATTGAGCCTTTTGATTTATCAGTGTCCATTCTTTTTTGATACTTTTGTTGAAGGTTATTGAAATTTCCAATTCTGAAATCTATTCATTTACCTCTTCCTCGAAATCCATTTCTTCCACCAAAGCTCCTTCAACTTGTGTGAGCTTCTAAAGCATCCTCAACAGGTCTTTTGTGGAACTTTCCATAAACCTTTGCTCATGTCCCTCAAGAGAACCTTGAAGATCTTCAACCTTCATTTCTTCTATTCTTTTGGATTCCTCAATTCCCACTACAATGTGGTCAAATTTTGGAGTTAACGTACGAAGAATTTTCTCAACAATAGACTGATCAAAAATCATCTCTCCCCAATCTTTTATTGCATTTGTATGAGTGAAAATCCTATTGAATAATTGAGCCACCTTTTTATTTGTATCCATCTGCATCAATTCATATTGACTTCTTAATGTTTGTAATCTCACCTTTTTCAATTGTTATGCTCCTTGATTGCAAGCTTCAAGAATCTGTCATGCCTCCTTCGAATTTGCAGCACTAAAGATATTCTCAAAGTGTGCTACATCCATACATTGATGTAGGAGAAATATTGCCTTGCAATTCTTTTTCTTGTTCTCCATATACATTTTCCTTTGTTCTTCTTTTGCACCTTCAACAAGGGTTAGAAAATTGTGCTCAACATTTTTATCTACATCTTGATACCCCATTAGTGCTTTCATTTGCACTTTCCATCAGTTCCAATTCTTGCCATCATGAATAGGAAGATTTAATGGGAAATAGCTATTGTTTTCTCCCGTTGTTTTTTATGATGATTGATGATGGTGAAGGTGTATTCTTGGGTCTTTTTACCTTGCTCTTGATACCAGATTTGTTGGAACAAAAGAAATAAAAATGAATTGAATGGGGAATGGAAAGAAAGAACTGAATGAAACCGAATGAGAATGAATAAGAATGTGAAGCAGAATAAAGAATATGTAGATAGGATGATGCAGAGAAGAAAATTGTATGTGATAGGAGTGAAAAATCAACGAGTTTATATTCTTTTCTATTAGATATAAAGTGATAGTTAGGAAATGCTATTTATAGAAACCCTTAACCAACTTAACTAAATTTTGAATTACACATTTTAACATGTCACTTTCAAGAATTGAACTCTTGACATGTTGATCATTATGGGGATCAAGTGACACTTTACACCACTAGACCAACTTTTTGTTGGTTATATTCCTAGAATTGCTACAATGTTATTTGAGGCTATGGTGAAGAACCCTGACCTTAACCTGAAATCATCCAAATTTTACTTGGCACACAACACGTGACTTTTGCGTGTTTACCGTTGTTCACTTTGCTCTGACTCTGATGATGTTGGTTTAGGCTTAACTGTGCATAAATATAGCTCATTTTTTACTATATTGAACCAATAAGATATAGTGAGTGGGCTTGGGGTGCTTCGAGATTATCCATGGCTATTTCTAAAAGCCATTTCCAACATAGATAAAGATCATCTAACTCGAATGGTGTCTCATTTTTTATCCCGAGCTAATCAGAATTTTACTTTTTGCTTTTAAAAATTTTCTTTTATTCATATTACAATATGTGATTGATCTTGGACATGGAACAAGAAACTGTCAAAAGAGATGATCCATGTCCTTCCAACATATTAATTGTCAACATTGTTCACGGTATTAAATTTAATTGTTTTGTTATGTTTTACTTTTTGAGTATAATGTGTTGTCAGTGTAAAAATTTATATATTGTCATTATATCATCCACCACCTTCCACCACCTGAGTTTTAGTGTAATTACACAAATCAAACGTCCAGTTTTTACACCTACAAAAAAACTGATTTTTATATATACATTACATTGTCTACCCATGTATGAGAAATAAGTGTGATCTTTTAAATAAAAAAGATAATAAGTGTAATTAAGTTAACCAAAATATGATATATTGTGGAGACAAGTCCAAATAATATATGATTCAATATATTTTAATTATTTTTGGTTCATTATAAGATGCGTCAATAATTTTAATAATATATTGTTTAAATCACTCTTATACTATATTGAAACAAACAAAAAATAATGAAAATATATTGACTCGTATACTGTTTGTACTTGTTTCCACAATATACCCTATTTTGATTAACTTAACTATATTTATGATTTTTTGTTTAAAAATTATACTTATTTCTCACAGAGTGGTAGTAAGAGTAATTTATGTATAAAAATTAGGGTTTTTATTATGTGTAAAAAATAAAGAGATGGTGTGTGTGATTTGATTAAAACTCAACAAGTGGTAGTGTAATTTACTATGTATATATATATATATGAAAATTGAATGTAAACTAATTTTTTTAGTAAAATATAAATATTATGTTTTATGAAGTAAAATACAAAAAAGAATGAGATTATTTATTTATGTTCCGGTTATTTTGGTTGTGTTTTTATATATTTTTAAATATATATTTTTTATATATATTACTAGAAAAATTAATTTTTATTTCTTAATTAATATTATATTTTTAATATTAAATTCTTAATTAATATTATATTCTTAAAAACAACATATCATATTTTTAATATTAAATTCGGTGGAAGAATATACGAGAATGATAACTTAAAAATTAAGGATAAAATAAAAATTGACATGTCAATAGAAAAATAAATCAACTTTAAAATAAACAACTTATGTCGGATGAGCTTCAAATTTTTGCTTTTTCCCTCATTAAAACAAGCTAAGTATATTTTCTAAATAGGTTCTTAAATATATTTAAGCTCCAACTTTAAGTTTATTTTTTTTCTAAATAAGCAAAAAATTATAAACTTTCATCTATATCAAACAAAACTATATCAAACTAGAGATATTTTGATGCACAAATTAATGATGGCAGATACAAAAGTCCATTACACAAGATGATGGTAAACATATGAGAATCACATATTCTTAGTCATGTTCCACTTTGTGTTTTCATCCAATTAAAAAGTCTCATTTAATTAAAAAGAAAAATCATAAAAACAAGAATTAATATTTTAATATTATTTTGTAAAATTTGATCGGATAGAGACATTGAGACAAGATTTCTTGGGGCTAAGGATCCTTGTTCACTGCAAATAAGCACAAAGAAAGGATTTGGATATTCTGCTTTGTTTTCTCTGATGAAGATGTTAAGGTGAAGAGTTCCAAGTACAAACCCTTCATTTCAATTGAATTTTTAACACAAGTGGAACATGACATGAAAGTCATTGGTCATAAAAAATGTAACACTTGCAAGCTTTAAGCTCATCGAAGATAATTGGTTTTTATTTCATTCTCCTTTGAAATTTATCTACAACAATGTCCCACCATTGACGAAAGCAAATAGTTTTTTTCATTAAAAGAATCCAAACATACTTAAAAAGTATTACTATATAGTACATATCATCAACTATAAAATCTCATATAGGTATGTTTAAAAATTGGATTTTGGAGGGAAAGTGAAAGCGAAAGCTTGAAAGTCATCTCACAAATGTATTTTATAACTCGCGCCTTTCGTTTCCCTTCAAAATCCAACTCGCAAACAGATCCTAATATTTGACTCATTACCTTGCAAAATTTCGAGCTAGCTCATCCAGTGTTTTTTAAGTTTAAAATCGAAGACCAAATGGAGTCACTACTTTTCTAGAAAGGGACATGCCTCCATGTTCTTAGTTGTTGTTTCCAATATAGCTAGAAAAAAAATCCTAAATAGTGTCCGAAACTAGATCTATGTATAATGTTTTAATTATGTTGGAACTTGGTTTTTTGGAAGCCATTAATGAGAGCTTTTGGATGTGAAATCTAAAAAATCTCCAGTCTCACATAGAAGAGTTTTGAAAAAATAAATCTCAAGTCCCACATAAGAAAGATGAGGAACTTGAGAAAAATCTCATGTTACAAAATAGAAGTTTCCTTCATTCTTATTTTCTTGCCCCAGTTGAATGCACTTTCATTCAACTTTTTCTTTTTCTCTCATATTTTCCGTCGATGCATTTCTTGCAAACTTCTCCCCCTTTCTTTTCGTGACACTAAGAATTGGCACATACAGCCAAATTGTGGGAACTTCGAGAGCTGACACTGGTAGTCAGTATTGAGGGAAAAGTATTGGCACGGGTAGCCATATTGTGGAAATTTCGAGAATTGGCAGTGGTAGTCATATTGTGTGAATTTTGAGAGTTTGCACTGATATCTATATTCTGGTGTGTATATTCGAGATTGGTTCTTACAGTGCAGCAAGAATTTTAAAACAGAGAGGTATTTTATCATGCAGACGGCGTGATTGATAATTTTGTTGCACATTTTGGGCATTGCCAAAAAACATAGTAAAAAGAGCGATTTGGTCGTGACTCAGCCGGTAAGTATTATTTCGTGTCATTTAGAATTGTTGTAAGATATGGTAACAACAATTTTAAGACGTTTCTACTGGAATGATATTCGTAGATAATATTACTAGACAAAACAGTTTTGACCTGAACAAATCATTTCGGTTTGATGGGATAAATTTCAAACGGTGGCAACAAAAGATGAAATTTTTCCTCACTATGAGAAAAATTGCTCATATTCTGAAAATCGATATCCTAGTGCTTCCGGAAAAAGCTAAAAAAACGATTGGATAAACTAGCTATTGTTACATATCTCTAGAATGAAAATGTTTACTTTTGTAAGAATTTCATTCTGAATGAGTTGTTAGATGATCTTTTTGATTACTACAGCCACACAAGTCTACCAAATTAATTTGGAATTACTTGAAAAGAAATATGATATTGAGAAAGTTGTGACTAGAAAGTATATTGTTAGCCGCTACCTCATGTATCAGATGACTAATGACAAATCAGTAGAGTCTCAGTTCAATGAGATACAGAAACTTGCTCATGAAATCATTTAAGAATGTACGCTCCTATAAAATTAAACTCGCAAGTAGAGCCTATGAATATGTATTTGTTGGGTATGTTGTAAACAACAAGACGTACAGGTTTTTTGACTTTAATGCAAAAATGATCATTGAGTCTAAACGATGTTGATTTTAATGAAAATGAATTTCCCTTTTAAATTGAGGAATGGTAGGGGAACATCAACTAGTCATATAAGTGTGGTCATAGATAATGATAAAAAGTGAAAGGTTTAAAATAGAACCTAGAAGAAGTAAGAGAACAATAACTTTTACAGAGTATAGATCTGATTATATGATCTATGTATTGGAGGAGAATCCATCAACTCTAAAAGAAGTTTTGACTTCTTTGTATGCTGATTTGTGGCAATAAGTCACAAATGATGAGATGGACTATCTACAATCTAAAAGGAAACATATTATTTTAGCTCAATCCGCTATAGAAGATGAGATGATAGCACTAGCAACTAGAGCTGTCAAAATGGACGGGCCGACCCGTCAAAGCCTGAAAACTTATAGGGCTTGGGTATCAAAATAGGTACATTCTATAGAATCCGAGCTTTTTAGCCGGGTCGGGCTATATTAAATCTGGGTTCGGGCCGCGCTTACCTAGACGTGTTCAGGCTACCCATTTTCCTTATATTTTTTAATATTTTTTGGGACTTTTGCATTGATGATAAGCATTAGATGAAAATTTACAAAACAACTTATAATAACAAATAGATAGAAAATATTGTATTATAAACTTTGAATAAAAAATAGAGTAATGTCTAGACATAAATATTTATAAATTAGTTAAGAATTATATTATTTTTCTATTTTGTGGAATATCCTTTTAAGCCAAAAACAAAATAATGTATTAAATAAAATAAGAAGACATTAAACGATATAGATTTCAATTTTATTTTCTTAATTATGTTTTTAATTAGATTTAACTTCTACAACAAAAACATAATAAAGAAAATAACATTTACAACAAAACTAAAAGATAGTGCAATTGTTTACCATAGAGAACTATATACAATCAAATTTAATATAATAGTTCACAATGAAAGTGTTGATAAAGAACATACAAAATATAATATTTTTGACAATGTCCAAATATTCATATATTAAAGTGAAGTTATAAATTATATTGTGTTAGGGAGTGAGTGTTCAATAGAAATTAGAGATTTATTAAAAGAGTTATGTTAAAAATCCTATACATGGACTTGACATCACGTCTTAACTCAAACACGGGACATTAACTCTATAAGTTTGGTTACATTGGGCATAACAAATGTGTTAAAAAAATTATATATTAATATAAAATGATATATATTTTTTAAATAGATTAAATATGCTAAAATTTAGATAAATATTTTAAGTTTATGCGGGCCGGCCCGCCACAACCCACAACCCGTTTAGGATGGGTTTGGGCTACAATTTAATAAGCATAAATTGTACCCGAGCTTTTAGCCCGACCCGGTTTAGCCCAAACCTAGTGTGGGCTAGCCCGAACCCATCTAGGTAGCCCGTTTTGACACATTTACTAGCAACATTTTCTCGTTTTAAATTGTAGCTGAATTTTCCCGTTTTGACACATTTTCTCGTTTTACTAAGTAGAGTGTCTAATTGGTGTTTACTATTTGTAAGTTTTGCGAGTTTTTCATTTAGTTTAAAATTTTCGTTTTTCAAGTCCTCGCAAGACTCACTAGTAGTAGTTTGACATAAGTTATTTTTAGAGCAATCGCATGAAGTACAAGAAAAAATTAGATCTAAGGTTTCATTTTCCAATTTTAATTCATCTAATTCTTTCTGTAGCTGAATTAATTTTTGATCATTTAGCAAAATTATTCTTTTCTATTGTTACTTATTTTTGCTAATTTCTTAAGCTATTCATGCATCTCAACATAAGCACTATATAATACATCATATGAGGGAGAATCAGAAGAAGAGGATGATGTGTCAGAATATACCTCATCTTAAGTATTCTTACTACTAGATCCGCAAGCCTCATCTGTTATCATCATTAAGCACAACTTTGCAATCTCCTCTTCATCTGAGGTGTTTGATGTTGTTTCTTCCTCTGGTACATCCCAGGCGATGTATTCCTTCTTTGACTTGAAGTCTCGGGGAGTGCTCTTTTCTGAAGCAACTCTCTTCAAGTAAGTGGGGCACTGGAACTTCATGTGACCCGACTTACCACATTCATGGCAAGTGAAGTGCTCCTTGGTCTTGCCTTTCTTGGCTGATTCTCGCGCTTCTTTCTTTTGGAATCGTCTAAATCCTCCTTTCTTTTTCAAAAACTTACCAAATTTCCGCACAAGAAGATTTAGCGTTTCCTCATCAATGTCTGAATCAGAGTCATCATTTTCTATCTCTACATTGGGTTGTGATGTTGAAGTTTTAAGAGATATTCCTTTCTGTTTACGATCAGACTCCTCATGCATAGTCAGACGCCCAAGCTCCATCTCATGATCCTGGAGCTTTCCGAAGAGTGTTGCCAAAGGCATGGAGTCTAGATCATTGGATTCCATGATTGCCGTCACTTTACGTTGCCATCTCCTGTCAAGACAGCATAAAACTTTGTTAGTGAGTTCTCCTCTGGTGAACATTTTATCTAGAGCAATAAGATGATTTATAATGTGAGTGAATCGCTTTTTGCCAATTGATTCACTCGGTAGCATGCGAAATTATTCGTATTCATGAGTTAACGCGTTTAGTCGGGCGCGCTTGACTCCACTAGTGCCCTCGTGAGTCACTTGTAAAGTGTCCCACAT
>NC_032017.1:12011528-12029205 GCF_001865875.1 Lupinus angustifolius | reverse complement strand
GAAAGAATTCATCGTAGGATAGGGCCGAGGTAATTATATTTTTAGCGTGAAGGTTGAATTGGACCTTCTTGCGCTCCTTATCGGTCCATAAGATTTTGGGCTTTTCTTTCGGTTCGCCATCCACTAAGTGAAGTGGGACGAAAGGACCACTGATTACGGATTCCAAAATATTCGAATCAATAGCCTCAATGAAAATTTTCATTCGGACTTTCCAGTAGGTGTAACCCTCGCCACTAAATACGGGGGGCGGTTAATGAATGTGCCATCACCGCCAAAGGGGTTAGTGGAACCCATTTTAATCCCTTAGGATCACGCGGATACGGTTGAGCTAGCACGTCATACTAGCTCTGATACCACTTGTTAGGTATCAGTGGCCTAGGAACACCTAGAAGGGGGTTGAATAGGTGTAGCGGTTATCAATCACCGCTTCTTGAACCAATAACCCAACTGCTGGAAATAGCCTAGTTAATCGATTAACAGCACGCTTTAATCGATTAACTATTGCACAGAAAAGAATGATAAGACATGCAAATTGCACAGTTATTTAAACACAATTGAACATATATAATACATATATTTTTACGCACAAATATTAAGCATATGACAACAAACAAATATCCAGAATATCAATTACAGATTCAATTTATAACGGCAAGAAACTTAAAGAAGATTAAGAGAGAAAGAACAATGCACAAAGGATTTTTATCCTGGTTCATTTGCAGTCCACTACAAACTACATCTAGGCCTCCCCTTATGATCTAGGGATATTTTATTCTTCACAATATTGAGATACAATATGAATACACACACCAATTCAATTACAAGCACATAGGACGCTTCTTTCTTGAAATCTAGGACCCCTAAATCCTTGGTTTGACTCTACCCTTCGCTTGAGCAAACCTTTCTCGCGAAACAACCCTATCCAAGATTCTTGCCCTCAAATCAAGACCTCCTAGCCTTGGTGAAGAATCTCAATCTCTGTGGTGATCTGACACCAAGAGATTAATCCAGAAATACACAAAAAACAGATTAAACAGTAAGGTATACTAAACACAATAATGCTTGGAATATAACAAGAAAAGATCTAAAGACTAACCCACTCACTAATCACTCAAGCCATCAAGAATCATGTGAGTTAATCAAATAGAAATCATGTAATCTTTCTATCAATCTATATAATGCATGAACATGTGAGCAAGATAAGAATAAACATAGAATTATGCAAAACAGTAAGCAAATGATAGAAATCAAAACAGCATAATATCTCTCTTCTCACGCATGCAATCTCTCTTGCAAAATCAATAAAACAAATATGCAAAATGCTCTCTAAACAGCACTATACAATATAATGCAACGTTATGGTTTTCTGAACGTTGCCTCTTATTTATAGCATGGTGTTTAGGCGGTTACATTCATTGCAAACAGCTAAACGGTTGAACCAGAATTCAGTTATAACAAATAACAGACTAGTTAATCGATTAAGACTACCCGTTAATCGATTAACCATGTAACAGAATGACACAGAAAACACCGATTTAACAGAAAATCAGTTGAGTTAATCGATTAAGTCACCACGTTAATCGATTAACTGGAACATTAATGCACATATTTCACAAGGTAAACTTCTCATATGTTATGCACAATATATACATATGTTCTAGCAATTATATTATGCCTAATATGCACATATAACATGTATGATTAATGCATGAACATACAATTAACTAGATGATATGTCTCATGGATATGATATGACAATTAAGATGGCTTAAGAGACTAGCACTTAAGTTCACCTAACATATACTCACTTACTACGGCACACATCCCAGACTACTTAGAATATAGACTCAAATTATGTCCTAGTCTAGATATGACTAAATGAGCATAAGACATGTTGATTGTTGAGCCATCTTCAAGCTTTAATAGAACCTTGTCTTCATCAAAACATAGGCAGAGAAATACTAGTGCTATCCTTGACATTTGGCATTCTCAGTTTGATGTTAGAGATAAAGTTCAAGACTACGAGTCACTCTGGTAAAATATGGATCTTACTCACTATTTAAAGGTTCAAGTCGCATGAAATCTAAAAGACAATCATTTTAGACCACAAAAATTCTCAGAAATCGTTTTTTAATCTCAAGCAGGGATTGTGGGAACTTGGTTTGTTGGAAGTCATTAGTGGAAACCTTTGGGTGTGAAATCTAAAAGACTCCCAACTCCCATATAGAAGAGTTTTGAAAAAATAACTCCTAAGTCTCACATAAGAGAGATGAGGAACTTGGAAAAAATGTCATGTTATAAATACAAGCATTCTCCCTTCATATTTTCTTGCCACAAGTTTAATGCGCTTTCATTCAACTTTTTCTTGTTCCTTCATATTTTTTATTGATGCATTTTCGGCAAACTTGTCCCCGTTTCTTTCCATGGTCTTAAGAATTAGCACAGGTAACCAAATTGCGAGATTTTCGTGAAATGACATTGTTAGTGAGTATTATGGGAAAAGAATTAGAACGAATAGTCATATTGTGGGAATTTCGAGAATTGACAATAGTAACCATATTGTGGAAATTTTGAAAATTGACACTAGTAGTCATATTGTAGTGGGTATATTCGAGATCAGTTCTTATAGTTCAGTAAGACTTTGATAACAGATATCTGAGTTGTTTTATCCTAGGGACGACGTGGTATCTGCTTGTACATTTTGGCCATAAAGAGAGCGACACAGTCATGAATCAGCTAGTAAATATTATTGAGTATAAAATGTATGCACTGACAGTATAAAGATTTATACACATTCAGTGCATCATCCATCATTCATTTGCAATAATTTTATTTAAAAGTCAATGATGACTAAAAATCAATGGTGAATGATGTAGTGACAGTGTAAAAAACTTTTACACTGTCGGTGTATATATCTTTTTTCCAATATTATTTCATATTATTTAAAATTGTTACAATAACAACAAATTATAATTGGTTGATCATTGGGAAATTAATCTTTTTAAGAATGATAAAATATTAACTTTTTTAACGTGAAAAGTATTTGTTGTAGGCAAATTTTCAACAAATTTGCAACCTTTATTTCCCCCGGTAAAATCATCTTTGGTTTCTTATTTTTTAAAATTGATGACCTAAATATTATTTAACATAAAAATAATGTTAAACTTATAGGAATCAAAAGTTATAATTCATGTATTTTGTTTTAACATTATTTATACTAGTGTGTACGGGCCCGACGAATATTGTGTAATACTACATATTCAATTTTTATATATTTCATTTTTTTTGAATTAGAATGTATCTGTTGTGTTTGGTGTACTTTATATTATATTTTTTGTGTTTATGATAATGTTTAATTTAAGCTGAGATATGTGGTTAAATAATGTATTGGTGGTGGTTGCTTAGGATTATGTAGTTTTTTTGTAAAAATTAAATAATGTGATGGACAAAATAGGAAATGAAAATTACATCATGAAGGAAGTTATTTCAAGTTTTGCCTTTATACATAGTATAGATAAATATTACTACATTACTACATTAACAACTTTTTACTATAAAATTTATTTATATAACAACTTTTTATATTTTTATGGCTCTTTCTATCGATGTTAATTAATCTACATTACTGAATTACTACTATTGTAAGTTTGATTGCTTCAATTTCCATCTAGACCTATTAGTAATTTAAAAGTATATTTATGAAATGACCGATTTCACTAACTCGTAAAATTTAAGGGATGGTTAGGAAGAAAAAATAATTCATGATAGCTAATTGCAAAAGATATAAAGTTTAAAGAGCTTTTATGCATTTTCCCATTAAGAAACATAATAAACATTAGCATTATTAACTAGACAATTGTTATCATCGATGTGGAGCCTAACATAAGATCTGTAGTATAATATCTATACACTATCATAAAGAGATTTATACATAATCAATATATTATACATAATTTATTTATATTACTTTTTGAATAGGTGAATAATAATAAAACATGAATCGGGGATGATATGATGTAATGATAATATATAAATCCAACCCAAAATGTTAACCGTTTTAAGTAAGCCTTATGTAGTTATGTTCATCCAGTCCACCAGATTAAAACTAATCCATCCAAATCAGGAATATTCTGAATTCATCTTGTTATCCCAAATCAGCACAACACTTGACTTTGATGCAATGATTCAGTTAATTCATGCAAAATGCCACTGACATGGATATGGAACAAACAAAAGAAAGAAAAAGCGTTTAGCTTCTTTATTAAGAATATATGGAAGGGGTTGGGTTAGGATCTAATGTATCAACAAAGCTGATCTAAGATTTGAGGGAATAATTTACATATTCGGGGCATACAATCCCATATTTACATGGTTTACTCATTAACTTTGAGTACCACTTTTGAAATTCCCATTGGTTTCATCACAAATAAAATATTGTAATAAAAAAATACAAGCCACATGGAGTACCTAAATGAAGGAAGTACATTTTCTATCTAAAAAGTGTCACTTTGTATATCACTTATTGTAATTAATCAGAAAAATGTTTTATTATTAAACTTTTAACTTAAATATTTTTTCCAACCAATCACATCAAGTACAAGTAACACATGTAATAATATATATTTTTTTATATCAAATGTGCTTCCCAAAATGAATTACCCACTAAATAAGCTGTTGAAATGCAGAGTATATTATGTAACTATGGGATAGCCAACTTGACCGAACCAAGAAACACACATAAAACATAATTAATAATCGGCTGGACTTGAGTTTTGGAAAGTAACGGGAATAGTTCATAGACATTTCACAAATATATTTCATTCATGGTTTTGAATCCTTCATTTTCTCTTTTTTTCCCCCAAAACTCAACTCATAGATTGACTTAGGAAACAAGTTAAAGGCCACAGCCTGAAAGAGAGCCTACAAAACAAAACGATACAAAATATGACCAAAACATTGAAGTTACTTACACCCCTAACAGGGTTATATAAAAATATCAACACGTATTGGTTTCAGCATCCTCATCAAGTCAAGGCCACAATAAAATTCAGAATGGCCTTAAGTTACCATAAGGCTCTCACCTTTGAACCCATGATCACCTTGATTTCACATGAACTTCAATAATATCACCGTCTTCCATACCAAGGCTAGCAGGGGTGTCAGATAAGCCTACTTTATCACCATCAAAGGATAATGCTATTTGAGTCACGTCACACCTCACTTTATCTGCATATATTTTGATGATGCGATCAAATTTGTCATCCTACAAAGAATGAAAAAAGGAGGTTAACATTTCATTCAAACACATCCTTTACTGAGAACAAGCGGAAAGGACAGAAGAATGAGAAAGTGTGTAGCTTCATTTTTGCAGAAACCTGAAAAATGCTTTTGGGTTATCCAAAGCATTTTCATAAAAGTTAAAAACTAACTTCATCAATATCTGAAAAAGCAGATAATTTGGTATTTTTTGAGAAGATGCCTTGCATAAGAGCTTTTTTATGTAACCATGAAATAAAGGGGAGCACATCTTATATCCCAAAAAGTGTCACTCCACGTGCTATTTGATATGATTGGTCAGAAAAACACTTAATTATTGAACTTTTAACTTAAAATATTTTTTCAACCAATCACAACAAGTGACACATAGAGTGGCACACTTTGTGAGACAGCAGATGTGCTCCCGAAATAAAGAGCTTAGTGACAAATGTAATATTTATCCAAAGGATCAGTATGTCACTCACAGTAATGGAAATGTTAATAACAAGGGTTCCACAACAGCAGAATGACAGGCAAAATGACTGAGTAGATTAGATTAGTATCACTCTCTAAATTGTCAAACCTCTAGAGACTTGGATAAAATTCAAATAATAGATTCAGTAACCTCGTGTGAGTTAAATTTGGTACTGGCTAGTGTTTATTAATTGCATAAGCATGCATGAAAAAGAAAATAAATACTCTGACTTGTTTTCTTGTTGGTTACTTCAATACAGAATACAAAGCATACCACCGAATCATATAATTTCCTGAAATATGTTTTCATGTAGACAGAGGCAGAAACATTGTATCTAAAGGGCAGAACAAGTTTTTAAAAAATAAGTTAAGCTTAGTCTACAAGCCAACATAAGTGTGTTGAATAGTTTAACATTTTAACAATTATGTATTTAGTTCACCAAATGGAAAAGAAATAATAAATTAGGTATCCCTTTGGAAATAAATTAGTATATGATAAAAAAATACAACTTTGAAAAGAAATAAGTCACATAAGAAACACAAATCCCGGGACGACTCTGAATCCTAATATGTAGCAGAAATATTAACATAAACTGACTCCATAAAGTATAGGATGTGATGGAACTACATACCATGAATATACGAAACTGCTTTACATCATCCTTATCTTGAACGGAGATGAGAATTTTGGGTCTTTCAGGAGGTTTTGTTGTATTATCACTAACATCATTCATGGAAGTTTGCAACGAATCGCTAAATTCTCTTTTTGCAGATTCTTCAATAATTTCTATGAAGTTTTTTGCTGATTGGGTGAACGAGACAAGCTCCTGCTTCTTCAATCTAGACACGTGAAACAAACTTTTAACAAATGGTAAAATATTTGTGACAATGCTGCCAATCCAAGAATTGCCTCAGTTCTAAAACATCCATTGCATTGTTCTTCTATAGAGCACATATTGAACTGCTTTAAACTCCTACATGCCATTGACCTTTAGGAGATGGAGTAGTCTAAAAACCAGACATATAAAAGCAAGGGTGGTCTGAAAAGGGGGCTACATCAAGCACCTAAAATTCGGCATAAAAGCAAGCTCAATGCAGGTTAGTAATGATCTAATTGAATAGCAACATTGAAGTAGGAGTCTTAAGTATCTCATTTCCCTATTTATGTTCTCAAATTATAGGATATTGCACTAGATAAGAGTCATGTGCTGAAACCTTTCAAATTCAATTTTCTGAAATAACATTACGAGCTACGATTTTTGTAGGAAACAGAAAAGTGCAGAACCAACAACACAACCATTGAAGAAACGGCATTTCTTTTTTCTTTACCTCATTGAATACCTCAATGCTGAAGCAAGCTAGACAAATTCCTAAAATATTTTAAATACTCCTCATATGTGATATGTCATCACTAAAAAGCTGGGAAAAGTCAACCTTTTTCGAGGAATGATCTTTTTTTTTCAAAATCAATAAACACATGTTCATTGAATCACTTGATGAGCAAAATATACAGAATAGAACCAATAGATTCCATTTCAAAGGTTATAAAAGTAGCTTGCTTCTGAAAAAAGAATATGGAACAACCGACAAAAGAAAAAAAAAACTGAAATTTCTATGAATAGGTAAAATGCTCAACCTCAACTTCTTTAAAGTAGAATCCTCCTCAATCAGCCTCTCTGTATCACAAGATACCTTTGGTGGAGAAGGCAACCAATCATCATCGTCATCGTCATTGTCTTCAATTTCCACAACAGGAACCTCTTTCACACCAGTCTTCCCCTTCTTAACCTAAAAGCCATAATAGTTTCAAGAACTCAGATAACGAACACAATCAACTGGGAATATATTTTTTCCTCCTAATATTGTCACGCAGAGAGAGAAAGAAAAATTTCACTTTGGGCCCAATCAATAGTTGTAAAATATAATCCTAAGCTCATTGTTTAAGCATTTAAGCATTTAAGCAATCAAAACATATGCATTGGAAAGCAATTCAAAAATTTATTATTAAATTCTTAAACAATGTCTTTAGCACACTTATTATTGAAAAGAATTTTGTTGTCCCGAACCCTATCTCATGCATGGTCACGCAGCAATAAAAACATGTCTTTTCAATCAAAAAAATTAAACATTGTTGTTTTTGCTTCATCATTATTGGGCGGGACATTGTATGAAAGATATTACATTTTCTGTCTCATAATATGTGGCACTACATGTGCTAGTGTCATGTTGTTGTGATTGACCCGAAAAATATTTAATAATTAAACATTTAACTTAAATACATTTTTTTAACCAATATATTTGGAGTGACACATATCATGGAGAGAAGATGTGCAGCCTATATGAGACCTGATTTGGGACAAGGATCTATGTTCCTTATTATTAAGCATTCAACTATGTTTTATAACTTTTGTATCTATCTCGACTAAATCGAACAAATAGAGATAAAATTCTTACTACATGCTGAGAAACCTTCTTCCTATGAGCATAAACTCCATCATCATCATCATCATCTACACCAGCAAAAAATTAAAAACACTACATTCACTAGTAACAATTAAACATTAAACAATAGAAACAAAAGAATTAACGAACTTTTCATATCATTAATCGGTAAATAAGAAAAGAAATTAACGAGAGAGAGAAATGAACCATCAAAAGAGGCGGCGTTAAAAGGCTGAATGCGAGTGTAATCAAACAAGGGTTCAAATTCTTCGGTTGATTCCGCCTACAGGTAAATTTGAGAAGAGAAATTAAAGAAAATAGAGCTAGGTTTTGCAATTTCAGTAGAGAGTAGAAAACTCACCATTACGACAACACTGACGCACGGAATCTCTCTCAAAATCTTAGTTTATTGTTGATGGGATTCAAATTTTGTATGATGTTGATGGATTGTTCCAAGCTTCCAACGTTCGGTGAAATACCGTAGAATACAAATAGTGTTTGGATTAGTATATAAATAAAAATAAGGAGTATTTTAGGCACAATAATTTAAAAAAATGACTCATTTTGCATTATCCAACAATCATTCCTATTTTATTATTATTGAAGCAAATACAATGAAAGATTGATAAATACTAATCGTGGATAAACATTTACACTATTATTATATAGATATAGATATTATATATATACACACGCTCATAAATTAACGTCACTTCTTTTTTCAAATTTTAAACAGAATGATTCCATACGTAGAATTAAAATTTGTCTTTATACCGAATCCAAATGAGTATTCGGACATATAGATAAGTAGAATGGATTAGGGATTGAAGTCAGATATTTCATTACAATTATTATTTCATGTTTTATTTCATTATGAATTACTTGGTTTTGAACTCATCAGTAATTGAGGTTTGAGATTTTAAATTCTTGGTTGAATAGGACGAGTTTGCATAATAGAGACTTACACTTACATGTAGTTGAATATGCAATTCTTAAACTCCTAAATATATATGTTAAGATAAATGTAATATCATGTTAATCATAAATAAAGTAATATTATATTGTTAATTTATAATTGTAATATTATCATAATCAACAACTCTAATGTTATATTATTAATTCATAATTATAATATTAAGTGGAATATTAATTTATTTATTTTTATGTTTGTTTAAATAAAATGATTTACGTTAAATTGATAACTTAAAGTTTGCATATATGAAACAATACATAATTGCATAAGTTATTTGTAATTGTTTATGAAATTTTCTGAATTTATGGTAACAAACAGTGGATGGAGATCGTATGTCTCACACCCTATCTCCAAACCTTGTTCCGGTCCAATCAACTTTAAATAAGTAATATAAAAATGTATCATTTTGTCTTAAAAGAAATTCTATTTATTTATGTGTTAATTTTTAATAAATAGAGACATGGATTTGGGATAGGCTTTGGGACAGGTGATCCTTGTTCAAGAATCAGTTACTCACAGTCTAGGCAGTCTTACCTAAATATGAGTGAACAAGTCAAAGGTAAGTAGTGCACCACCTATAACTATTCTCATGAAGAAATGACATCGAGGATATAATTCTCGAACTTATCGGGTTTCAGGTAATCTGAACTCAAAAATAATAAATGTATTAAGGAAAATATGGTTTTAGTTTTGTTTCATTTTTCTTTAACATTTCTATTTTCTTTTGTATTATTTTATTCTTTTATGTTTAAGGAGCCAATAGTATGTAAAGTAAAATTAGAAATTAAAAACAATGAGATATGATAGAACTTTCAATTTTAAATTGAATTACATTATATCGGGGCGGTTTCGGGTATGGTATTTGTTATACCAAACCTGAATCCGAAAATTAAACTCGGATAAAACTCGAATCTAATTACATTGAGTTCCCCGTTAAATTCAAGTTAGGTTCGAGCGGATATCAACAGGTTCAGTTTTCACTGTCATCCATATTCTCATCCCTAAAGTTGATAACAAAATTTAAACTTAGAAGTTATTAATCAATACTTTATTGATTTAACTCCATCATATTCAATACTGAGATCAAATAACTTATTACAAGTAGTTAAGGTTTATGTATTAAATTGATTTATGAAACAAATAGCTTTCAACAAAATCACCACAAACTTGATGCATTTGTATATGAACATCAATGAAAATTACATACCTTAAAATAGATTTGTTCTTTACATCAAATTTGAATCAAACATCAAATTTGAAGAATTCATATATTAGGTTTAAATGGTTAAACTATTGTGTCAGATTAACTGATTTCATATATAATTAATAATTATGTATAATTATATTGAAGTAATATTTCTCCGTCCTTTTTAGACAAAATATAAAAGTAGTGTTCTACATTTTAAAAAAATGTGAATTGTCCGATTCACTTTCCGATTTATTTGGTTAAAATTACAAATCATAGCCATTTTCAAGCTGATTATAGATCAAACATGTTAGATAATTAATTCTAGTCTCATCCTCACAGTAACGGTTACTTGGGAAGATACTATTGGTTAACATAAAAAAATACGGTAAATATTCAAAAATATTATCTTATTTTTGTTGAACATTTATTTTTTGATTAACTGAAATAAAATATTAAAAATTAAACATAATGACAGACTCAATCACACCTATATAAATAGGATCATTTATTTTCAACCACAACTTTTTCATTATTTTCTAACAAAATATTGATAGTGTCCAAATTTAAGAAATATAGACATCTCACATGTCATTTGGAATTTATTTTTAATTGTATAAATTGTTTAAAAATCAAATAAAATGATTGGCTGCTTATCAAATTTTAAAAGTGAGGAAGGAATACAACTGATACAACAATGTAATGACATCAAAGACTCCTCATTTGTTTCTACTACAAGAAATTTGTCATATACTCACGGGCTCTTATAGTGACAGTGAATAAAACTGTAAGTATATACATAATATATCTACGGACATAAAATAAAACGTAGGTATAGACATAATATAACAATAGAAATTGCTTTCTATATTTGTCTACCAATCTTAGATTGTGAGCATGAGTAAAAACAAAGTTATCACCTTATTTGAAATCATTTTGTTCATGTTCTCTTTTGGTGTTTATTAAAATGAGATTCCCTCGCATGTATTAGTGCACTTTGTCCATGCTTCCAGCTGTAGTTACTAGATGAAGAAGATCATGTTTTCATATTCCTATTTATGTTTAGAATACACTTTATGATCACCATAGCCTAAATATGATTTCTCTTCTTTAATCAGGAAGGTTAATTGGGACTATTCTACAGTACCCTATTATATTTCTTTCTCCACTTCATTTGTCCTTGGTTGTATTTGACCCAGAGATTAGTGGTTTAATCTTTGTATTCTCCAACTAACTTTAGACATTTACCATCACAAGCATTGAACTTTAGGCATTTTATTTGAGTCACATGTCTTGCTAATTAGTGTTCTAATGTTAACAAATCAAAAATATACTGAGATAAGTTCAAAAATCCAATGAGTTATGCAGCATGTTTCGGGCTTATATGTAAAATATAACTAAAGGAAATATAAATACCTAAACTACATTTTGTTCACTATTTTTTGGGAATATAAATGAATATTTGGTTAGAGATGAGGTGAAACAGTGAGGTAAATATTAATTTCACTCCCTTGCATATATATGTATAATGTAGTTTTTTACAAAAAAATTTACGTGGATAGTGTAGTCAAATTACACTATCACTTATTTAGTATATGTTTCAAAATATTTACGAAAGTAATGTAGTTTTTAGGGAACTCGTGAGTGAGAGGGAAGTCGTGGACCAGAAATGTGACATTAAATATGATTTCCATTGTAAAATAATAATAAAAAACTCTCTAGCCTAGTGGTTTAACATCTACCTATAGTTTTTTTTCTTATTCATTTTATAACTTTGACATATATTATTTGTACAAACACTCTAATACAATATGGTTAGATTCCATTATATTCATTACCTATTGAACCATGGACCTCTAGGTTACCATGTAAACCAAGAACTACAAAGCTAGAGAGTTTTTTATTATTAATATACAATGGAAATCATGTTTAATGTCCACGACTTCTAAAAAGTGAAAGTCGTGCATGTGAAGCACGACTTCCATGGAGGAGAGAAAAAGTCTCGTGCCTCTGATGCACGAGATTACAGAGAAGTCGCATTCCCGATCCACGACTTCCCCAAACTCGTGGATCTTATCTACGAGTTCCCTAAAAATTACACTACTTCCGTAAATATTTTGAAACATATATCAAATATGTGATAGTGTAGTCACTACACTATCCATGTAAATTTTCCATTTTTTGACAAATATTTGCAGATTAATCACCATTATTTATTTATATGTATAATGTAGTTTTTGACAAATATTAGAGTTACAATGGGACGGAGAAAAAGAAAAAGAATTAACATGGGGCGTCGTATAACTCAAGAATCGATCCAAATTGTTCAAGCAAGTGATAATGGAGGGATACACCTTACTCCTACTCATACAACCCGATCCCATGCCCAAGAAAGTCGTGTTGGAGAAACTCAGTCCATCCTTAATGATCCATAAGGTACTATGCATGAATCTATAGAATCTCACTTCATTCCTCCTGAATTAGATGGTGAAGAAGAACAAGTTTTAAAAGGTAAAAATGCATATCATTTCCTTTTGATACTATGTTTATTTTAACATAATACTTCAATTTGTTTGATTTTTTGTTACCAAAGCGACATAGTGGACCAACAAGAATGTTAGATATATGGGAAATGGAAGAAGACCAATTTGTAGTAGTTGATTTGGACGAAGATGGTCGATCCATTGGTGAAGAAGCGACAACTCTTACTCATTTTATTGGTAGTGTGGTTAGAAGGCATCAATATACTCCCATCAACTACAAATCATGGAAAGAAATGTCAAAAGAATATAAAGAGGAGATGCTAAAAATATTAGAGGTATTATAGTTGTAGTTTTTGATTATTCTTGACTTATAAAATGTAATGCGCAATTCAATACTTCATTTGTTTGTTTTAACATATGTCATTTTTAGGCAAAGTTTGAGTTTGTTCCTCCAATAAATGACGAAATAAGACAAATGTTGAAAGCTCACTTGAATGAGAAATGGAGACATTGGAAGTTTGATTTGAAGTCAATGACATTTGATCAATAGAAGTTTGATTTGAAGTCAATGACATTTGATCAATGGAAGTTTGATTTGAAGTAAATGACATTTGATCCCAGTAAAACTGAAGAACAAGTTGCATCTATATTACATTATGATAGGATTGATTCAAGTCAATATCATGATTTTTTTAAACACATTTTTTATATATTTAGATAGACATCTAAATTGTGTAATTTTTAGGATTATAAGACTTTTTATGTGTATGATATGTAGTTATGTTATTTTAGATCGATATATTTAACTAATGTACTTCATCGGATTGTATGACTTTTTTAATTTTAAATATAATGATGTGTTTAGAGATATATTTTTTCATTATAAATTCATATTATGATTTTAAGTTAAGATCGGTTACTAAAATAGGTAGAAATCGAATTGTGGGTATATGTGTAATTCTTTTAATATCACCAATACTTATACTAATGGAATATAATCGTAGGTATAACAAAAATATTAATCTATAGTAACGAAAAAACTAAAGGTATAAGTTTTAGCCTTATACCTATGTTAATTATTGTCATCACTAAACCCTATAGTGACAGAGAATATCTGTAGGTATAAACACCTGTAGTGATGGACAAAACCTGAAGGTATAGTGTTGAATGTTATGCCTACAGACAAAAATCTGTAGGTATATCGACTTAAATACGACAGACAAAAACATCCATAAGTAAAAGTTTTTTGCGCTATACCTACGATTTTTAACATTTATCTAACTGTTGTTTTCGTTCGTAGACATGTAGCAAATTTCTTGTAGTGTTATTATTTGTTATTAATTTTAATTGATGATAATCATTTTCATCATAAAAACTATAATTCATTAGATACTTTAAATAATTTATTAATAATTACTAAAAAAGCAAATAAAAAATGTTATATAATGGAATTTTGAACTCGTGTATTATCACCGCCTAGTAAACAAATTGTAATTCAAATCACAACAAAATATATTCAAGAGACAAATAATCTTATTTAACCACTAAAAATATGATATGTGTATTATTTTATTAGTTTTTAAAAATATTTTTGTAAAAAATAATTTAATAAAATACATATTTTAGTGACTAGAGAATATAAATTATCTCCTCCAGTAGATCATTTTTTCTCAATTCAAATTGTAACATTCTTACATGAAATTTCAGAAATCAGCTAGACATGTATTTTTCAAATAATTTACCGAATTGAGAAAAATATATGCATTAACAGTGTAAGAATTTTATATAATGTTACTATATTTTTTCATTTTATTTAATTATAAAAAAATGTAATATAAATAAATGGTGAGTGAATAATATACTATGCATAAATATTAACTTCCTGATTTGACTAATTTATCTCATTTAAAATATCGTTTTCATGTCGGCATGAGTTTATGAGAAAAAAAGCTTATCATGCATGTACTTGTTGCTCTATAGATTTCCTTTATTCTCGTGTGCCCACTTCCATCTTATCCTCCTTATCCATTTCATCACTATAGTGTATTTCTTGTCCTAACTATCTTTTTAATGTGATGACAATGTTATACCTCTTTAGTTAAAGGCATAACGAGTTTGATATTTTGATTGGTCTATAGATGAATAAGTAAGTGGCGTTGCAAAATAGACCTTCAATTAATGTTGGTGATTCAATTTGTACTACACCTTTTATTTTGGATCATTACAAATGTCTTACATCTTCAACATGTCTCACATGATGATAGAAGAAAAGGAGATGGGACGTGGGTCCTCCATAACTAGATCCACTACAATAGATTTCCCATGCCAAGGGCAAGAACGAGAAAAGAGAAAGGGCATTTATGTTTCTTTTGAAATCTTAATGACATTATTTTATGAAAGGAGGGAAAGAGCAGCTCCTATAATAAAATAAAAGTTATTATAGCTTCAAAATTCACTACTTCATTATGTCCAATCTTATATTTATATATATATATATATATATATATGAGATATTGTTACACCTAAGATAAGTTACACTAATTATACTTAATCTCAGTTATTCATTTTATTAAATCCAATGAACCAAATGAGTGAAACTTAAAGATTAATTAAAATTTCTTTTTTCTTTCTCATCACTTATTACACTCACTCATTTGGTTCGTTGGATTTAGAAAAAATGAAGGAGTAAGATTGAGTATAATTAGTATAACTTAAATTGAGTGTAAACGGATCCATCCTCATATATATATATATATATATATATATATTAGAATACAGTCTCAAGTTTTCACTGAGCACCAACTTAATCCATCATAATTTTAAATTATAAATTTTGGTCCTTAACTAATTGAGTTACTTACATTAGTTCTTTGTTAACTTGGATCTCTCAACGTTAACAAAATCACTAACATGACTCACTAATTGTACACGTGACGATTATACGTTGGAAAATTTTGTCAAATCAACGAACCGATTTAATTTCGCACTATTTTTAAATTAAGATACAAAACGACATCATTTTCTCTCATGTTCTTTCCCTCATTACCAACTCCAAAAAACATTTATTTTAATCCCTCAAAATTTTCATAAATAGGATATTAGTCCATATAGCTAAAGAAATTTTGAATATTAATCCAGATTTCTTCACCCCCAACTCATCCTTAAAGCCATTGATTTCTCTCAATCCATACTAAGAAAACCATTAACTTCAAACCTCACAAAAGACCTGGCTTGAGAAGAAGCTTAACAAGCTTGAAAAAGGCACCAATAATTGCATTTAATGAAGAATGATAAAGGTGTTCACGATTAGTTTGGATTATGTTTTAGGCACACAAAAAAATCATATGATCCAAATACATAATTAACTTGTCATTTCATTTAGTTTGTTTACATTAAGACATGTGATCCAATATGATACACTTTAAATTGATAAGTGTAACGCCCCAAAAATCATTTCATATTTAATATATTTAATCTTTTAGAAAAATGGGTAAATTTTTCTTTCCTTTTTTTTCTTTTATGTAACATATAACTTACAAATCATTTTCACTTTTACCTTATTCCATTTTCAAGACGTCACATTTTCAAAACTTGCGGAAATAAAATTCTTAATACATTGAAGATAATTAAATGAACACAATTCTTTTCTGAATACTTCTAATTCATAAAATTCTTGAATAAATACATAATTGTTTACAGGGTGAAATCTAATCATCGTCACAAATAAAAAAACTGAAAATACCAAGAAAATAATGTCGGGGCATTGGCATTACAAAAAGTACCCCACACAGGTTCCTATCACAACAAAACAAAAGAGAAACCTCCTAAATCGGATGTGGACTAGAAGCCTCGCTAGGGTCTTCCTCCACCTCCGAGTCAGAAGAGATCTCAATGACCTCAACTGAATCTTCTATGCAGATAAGCTCTACACAGTCGTTGTTGACTTCCTCCTCATCCACTTCATCCGCTCCCCAATCCATCGAGGGGTCCGGGGTGTACCCCCTTGTTATGGCCTCGTCTGTCTCTCATGGCGCTGATCCTGATGATGAGAATCCTGTTTGGGGCCAGGTCCTAACAACTTCTGGTACACCTCGAGCTTCAGCCGGTACAGAAAGTTCGGCGGTTGTAGGTCTTCGGTCGGGCAAAGTGAATGATGCCTTCCGAACTATGTAGTAAGGTGGAAGATGTAGGACTGAGTCATTGCTTACCCAATCCATCTTCAGGTTGCAAGGATCTGTGTAAGTGTGTCGATTACCCTCAACACTCTATGTCCCCTCCTGGGACATAGTGAAGCGATAACCTCAGATCAGTGCTAATGGGTCCATCTGAACATGCGTACAAATATACCAGCAGAAAAGAGAGCGAGTAAAACATCTATGAAAAACTTGTCATCAACGTCGTGGAATTACACGGAATAATACACCAAGACAACACACTAGTACAGATATATCATGTGATCATACAAGAATATAATAACGATGAATGAAGTATAAAACTCGAGAATTTAGAATCAAAATCGAAGAATATCATATATGCAATGCGATGCATGAGTCCATATCCTTACTCCTTTATCTTCCCAATAACTATTCGAAAATAACCGAGAGTATAGTTCCCATAACAAGCTGATTTGATCGCACCAAAATTATTTCTCGCAAGGATATATGATCGATCTGTTCCAACGGAACTGTCCATTTCATGATGGTGTCATATCAAACACTTTATGGGCATCCCTCTCATCGATCCTGATTGCAAAGAAGGATTGTCGGAGATCGTCTAGTTTGCGCTGTGAGCACTGTCCGATCCAATAGAATACCTCAGCCAGGAATACATGAGACTCGTCTCACCTAGACTCTCCCTCAAGAC
>NC_032017.1:12009801-12011428 GCF_001865875.1 Lupinus angustifolius | reverse complement strand
CTTTATTTTTGACCATGGATATGCACCCTAATCGAAATTAGCAAATTATGTCTTTTAATCCATCTTTTCTAGTGATATGCACATCCTAAGACATCTTTCATCGGGAATGCTTCTAGTGGGTCCCGATCTTAAAATATAAACAAAAGGAGAATAATCTCGGCACCACTACGAACCATCGCTGAATTATCCTGGACGGCTCTCAAGCCAAGCCTCTTACGGTCAGACGATCTCGCTGCATGGACACAACATAATACTTCTCAGCACCACTACGAACCATCGCTGGATCATCCTGGACGAATCCTCTAGTCAAGACTCTTACGGTCAAACAATCTCGCTGCGTGGGCATAATATCACACCCTCGGGCCTCGCCTTTAACAAAAAAATTCCTGACTTTTATTACTTTCAAGAATTTCATATAGTTATTTACCTTTACAACTTCTTGATGGAAAACATGCCATTAGGCTCTCGTATATATGAGAGTTATCGTTCAGACGACTTAAAAAGAAGTCATGTATGTATGGAGCCCTCTCGCTCAAGCGATGACACAACCATTTTTGAGGCATTTGTGGCTTAAGCGAGAGCTGTCTCGCTTATCTTGGTGCCTATTTTAGCTTAAGTGAGTGTTATCTCACCCCGAGCTAAAACACTCATTTTCTCTAGACACTTCTCGCTCAAACGAGAGCTGTCTCGCTCAAGTGAGAAGAGCCTGGATATTATTTTAATTACTTTTCTCAAGGAAAATATTTTTCATTTATATCACATGTTTTTAAACCTTGAATTTAACAATTATCACATACATATCATTCCCATAATAATCATTCAAACATTATAATTCAAGAGTAAACATGGTATTTGCATATATAAACATAACATAAATCGGTATAAAAAATATTGTTGTACTTACAAACACGCAAGTGATTAAGTACAAGCTTTCTCAATACCCAAGGCAACTCCAAACTTGTGAAGGAGTTTGGAGGTCCTGATGCATATTCAGACACCACTGTGTGACGATGGTTTCTCCCTCACCAGAGTGTGTCGGGTCGCTAGGTTCTCTGTTTGCAGGTGAGCTTACTTGATCCTATCTCTTCTCGAACTCCTCATTACGCCAAAATAACGTTAATTAGTTAATTCACGATAATTATTATACTTACGAAATAACTTTTTACGCGAAGATAATAAGATTCAAATTTTTTAAATCATTTTACCATCTAAGACTTCATAACACTTTAAGTTTATAAAGTCAAGACTTTTAGGGATTCAAGGTTGAATATCCTTGAATCATCATTTGTCATTGAAAGTCTTGCAATCAAATAACACTTTTTAAAGTAAGATTATCAATAAAACTTATACCGGGATTATGTCGTAATCCGTGGATATACACCAGACTAGTTCCCAGGAAAGAGAGGTAGGTCGTAAAGACGCCCTTAAATACCAAGTTTTTCCTTAGACAAAACCTTTCTAGACATTTTTCTCACTTCATTACATTTTTCTGATAGTTCATAAATCTTATTTTTTGTAAGTAAAATATTTTTACTAAAACTAACCTTTTAAAATAAGATCATTAAGCTAGACTTATCATTTTTAAAGTAAGTCAATTTAAACAAAATCAATACTTTTAAATCAATAT
>NC_032017.1:12009411-12009701 GCF_001865875.1 Lupinus angustifolius | reverse complement strand
AAAAAGAATGACTCTTAATTTAATATTTTACATTAAACATCTTTTAGTTATTCTTACCACTTTAAAGTAAGTCAACTAAAATAAATACAACATTTTTTTATGAACATCTTAACACCTCCTAATTTTTTAGGAAAAACCTCAAGGGTTAGTGAGTGTTAATTTCATAGTCATAAAAATAAATCCTAAGGTAGGACTTTCTACTACTTTAATATCCAAAACTTCCTAACACTTTAAGTTTATGATGTCAAGACTTAATAAATCATCTTTTATCCCAAATCATTATTTTAACT
>NC_032017.1:12004203-12009311 GCF_001865875.1 Lupinus angustifolius | reverse complement strand
ACAAATAACTCATCTAACCTTGTCCAAAGATATAGGTTTTCTATCTAAGAACAAGGAAGAAATTTCAAGATTTACAAAAGTCAAAAACTACATAAAGATTCATATGATTTTATTATCATCCCCTTTAGTTATGCCTTCATAAAATACTTAAATACAAAATATAAACTCTACTTTATGAACAACATAATAAAAGCTCATAACTTTCTATGAAGTATGAGAAGAAGATGAAGAAGAGAAAATAAAAGACTACCTTAGTTTGTATATGGAATTTAGTGTAAAAATGAGAGAATGAAGTGAGGTATTTATAGGAGAGCATCACCCTCATCAAATCAGAAAATTTAAAACAAAGTAAGTAGATTTAGACTAGCATATGTGATGTGTCTAATGGTGGTGAGGTCAGAGGATTTGTTGAGTGATTTAGAGGCTTTTGGAAACTTTTGCATTACTTGTGTAACAAGTAAGTGACTCATTAAAATGATGACTTCTAACTTTATTGATATGATGTAATTTCCCAATAAACGTCATGTCCGAACATTTTCGGATAATTTCGTCCGAAAATATACAATCTCCCAATTTAGAACATTTGCCTATAATGTCGAAACTTGAATTTCGAGGTGAAAAATATCTAGAGATGAGTTACGGACAAACTTGATGTCTATTTTGACTAAAAATAATATTTCAAAGCTAACGGAGAACTTTGAATTCGATTCTGAATTATGGAACTCATAAACTGGGCGAAAACTCGATAAAATGACCCGAAATCGTCTGTGAAACTTTATTCTCCAAAAATCTTGAAAAAATAGGGAAAGTAAGAAAATCATAATACAAGACTAGAACTCAACTGAGGTTTAGCCTAAAACATTACTGATTAATTTCTATAATTAATTCATCAATATTAATTACTTAATTAAAAGTGCTCTAAAAAACACGGTGATACAATAAGTTTACATACATTAATGTTAGTATTGTCACAATATTATTTACATACACTAGACATAATATCACATTCTACCACAATGTTAATATAAACAAACTATTATATAAATTTAAAAAGTTCTATATCAAATACCACAACTACTCATAATAAGATATTCTCGTTAAAAAAAGAAATAATTAAATATATTAGTAGTTGATATTGATTTATTCTGATTTTATTGTATATCAAAAGAAAACAAACCTAACAATTTAATTATATATATAAAAGAAATAACATATCTATTCTGTAACCATTTGACATATGTGTGAGAATATATTACTCAATGAACACATATTTTATAATTGTATCAAATGAATATTACTAAATTTATCATATGATTAATTGATTGTTGAATTTGTATTCCAGTTTGTTTGAAAACATTACGGAAATGTTAAATACTTAGGCACACAACTTTGTATGTGCATATTCCTAACAAGCTAAATCATTGCAGTCCGGATTAGATTGGTCTAGTTCATATAGTTGGATAAAAAAACTGAATTGGATCAAGCAATATTTAAAAATTTAATCCAACACAATTTAACTATATTTAATTTCGTTTTATTTCAGACTGATTTTTAGTTTATTTTTTGGAATGGTCTGGATTTGAACCCCTAATGAATGAAGTTCAATTGAGAGGTTTGTGGGTGATAGAAGTGAGAAATAACTGAAACTACTAAAACACCACTTTTGTATAAACACATTTCAATAAAATAGTAAGGATATTTTTATCCAATAACTTTGGTAAATAATGATAACATATTCCTTTGTAAAAAGATAAGACTCATATTAGCAAAAGTGAAAAACCATTTATATATACTAGCGTGTTGATAGGCACTACCGTGTCTGTCAACCCGCTTTCTTATTGTTTGTAATGTGTATTCTACATATTAAGTTGTTTGTTGGAGAAATTCCTTCTCCATCCGAAATCCATAGAGTGAATGCGGAAGTCCTTATGACCATGGCTTTGTTCCCACAACCGAATGTGTATGCCCATACATACACCCAAATGGAACATCCATGGTCCAGACCGAAGAAACCCCAAATGAGTTCATGGTGAAGAAGAAGAACATACCTTGTTGAGCCATTTCCGGAATCTCGAAGGTATGAGGGTGAGATGATCTTCCAGATGATAGAGCGCCTTACGGTTTTCCTTTAGTTCTCTCTAGAGGGAAATGAGAGAATACCTTAGTTTCTGAAAAGTGTTCCTTAGGGAGAGGTTGGAGGAGGCTTATCCTTATGCCTTATAAGCCCTTATGGATGAGTGGATAGTGTTATCCTATCCTGGATAACACTATTCTCATCCTACCTTATTCTCCTTAACCTTAACACCTGAAAACCTGTTGCTCTACAAATGGGGACCATAACCCATAAAAGTAACCCCGTAGTGGTTACTACTTTAGTTGCAATAATTCTGATTCAGTCCCTTCATCAAATCAGAAATTGCCTGAAGGTATCTACACTTATTATTATTTCATGACACATATGCCCTTAGCCACCAAATTAATTACTTAAGATCATTTTATATTTTGGCTAATTACATAATGGCCATAACACAATTATAGAATTATATTTGTGACCCATAAATTGTCAGAAATTCCAACAATAGAAAGCCAAGATGCATGAAAAGGGAAAGACAAACATGATCAGGTACTTTTGCAAAAAAATTAACATCAACATGACACAATTTTTTTTAAGGCATGGGACAATATTTTTAATGACAAAGGTAGATGCTATAGATTTATTTAGGGCTGTAAGAAATAGAGTACAACATTATTTGAAAACAATTTATTTATTGATAAGCATACTCATGCAGAAAAGCTTGAGTGCTCACATCTTTGTCTACACGTGTTTGAGACTATTGTTAAAATAGTTATTTTTTTTGTTAAGTGAAAATTTTATTAAAAAGAACAAAAATTACAAATAGGAAAAAATAAATATACAATTCTCGAAAATGAGATGATAAAAATATTACATGGTTCAAAAGAGATCCACTAAAATCCAATCTAACAAAACAACAATAATAATAGCACTCCAAGTATAAAATTGAATTAGAGATCTACTAAAACCAAAATATAATTGCACCTTTATATTTACCTTTAATCCAAAATGATGATTTTTGTTTACCTTTGTGTTAACTTATGTGAAGGGTATGGAGTTAAACTAAGGCGATTTGCAAATTCGTTAATTAATTGTAATGATATCATTCATCATATCATACTTAGTGACTTAAATCTATGAAAACAATCAACACGTATTTATACATGTTAATCTCTGAGGCAAGTGTACATTAGAAAAATAAGATAATTAGTTCTCCAATCCATAATTTTCCACTACAATTTACTCTTTTAAATTCATTATTGTCATGTTAGGATAAAGTATTAACCCCTACAAGAATTTAAAGTGAGATTAACTATTGTCTAGTAAAAACACACCATTTGTGCAAGAGTGGGCCAATCATAAGATCGCTAAAACAATGGCTTTAGATCTCAAATATGGTCCGTTCGTAAATAATAGACTTCAAACTATTTGTATTAATAATGTTATTGTTTTAAGACTAGTTGACTACATATTTTTCTTATAACATAATAATTATAAGACTATTTAAGTAGGGTAAATAGATTTTTTGTAATCTAAGACTTTATTATCTCATGAATCCTATTTTTTCCTATAAAAAATACAATGGAGAAACTTTAATAATTATTGATGAATTGATTGTAATTAAAATTGGTGATTCGCTTTGTCTAAATGCATGACATCTTCAAAAGGGCGGTTTACTGTATTATACTATAGTGAAATTTGAGAATAGTATATATATATGTAGCCCCATCTTTATAAGGGAATAGGTTATTTCTATGACATTAAGTATTTGGATGTGTCTTAATGTAATAATAAAGTTGTTTGTCTTATAATTTACAAGTAAAAAATTCTATGAATAAATTCTTCAGTTACAAGGATATGATAGTATGTACTTATCATCCTCAAAACCTATTAAATAGAAATCCCATACATTAGGCTATCAAATTTATTAAATAAAACTAATTAAAATAATTTAATTAATAAATTTTGACACAAAAAGGAGAATATAAAATTCTAAGTAATAAACAAATTTTAAATTTCTTTTTGTATTATGTACATATACCGAAGGTTCATCCTATTAGGAAGTAAGTACAGCTGGCTCACCTCATTCTTTTAATTAGTTTTGAAATGATACATTAATATTATATCAGAATGAAATAATAACTTATTTTATGTTGTTATTGACTAAAATATATCACTTCGTCATCGATCAAATGTAAGTCTTTCGCCTCATATAATATATTTTTATAAATGAGACATGTTGGAAGTAATTCTCACATCTCCTCCCTCATTTTACTAGGCACTATTCAAATAGTTATTGGATTATTTCCTTTATTGCTTATTGATTTTGAAATATCCCATTAATACATCGACCAAAACCTTAGTATAGAATGAGGGTGAGGACGAAGATGAGGATGACGATGAGGATTAGGATAGGATGAATTTGGGGATGAGGATGAGAACGAAGATAGGAGGAGGATGAGGACGAAGATAGGATGAGGATGGAGAGGAGGGTAGGATGAGTATGAGGATGAGGATGGGGATGAGGATGAGGAAGAGGATAGGATGAGGATGAGGATATGATGAGGATGAGGACAAACATAGGATGAGGAAGAGGATGCGGAGGAAGAGTAGGGTAGGATGAGGATGAGGATGAGGATAGGATGAGGACGTGGATAGGATGAGGATTTGGATAGGATGAGGATGAGGATAGGTTGAGGAGGAGGATGAGGAGGAGGATGAGGATGAGGATAGGATGAGGATTAGGTTGAGGATGAGGATATGATGAGGATGAGGATGAGGTTGAGGATGAGGTTAGGATGAGGATGAGTAGGAGAATAGAATGAGGATGAGGAGGAGGAGAGGATGAGGAGGAGGAGGAGGATGAGGATAGGATGAGGAAGAGGATGAGGATAGGATCAGGACGAGGATATGATGGGGATGAGGAATTGGAGGAAGAGGATGAGGATGAGGAGGAGGATAGGATAAGGATGAGGAGGAGGATGAGGATGAGGAGGAGGATGAGGATGAGGATGAGGATGAGGATGAGGATGAG
>NC_032017.1:11940844-12004103 GCF_001865875.1 Lupinus angustifolius | reverse complement strand
AATATATATCCATTAAATTAAAAAATAGGAATGCATGAAATATATTGCATTGGTCACAATGTACGCCATTGAGTAAAGAATATGTGAATATTTGACATTTAAAACATTCAGACTACACATTACAAACAATATGAAAGCGGGTTGACAAACACAGTAGTACCTGCCAACAAGCTAGAAAATAAAATTAAGTGAAGATATCAAGACTCTATTGTTGATGAACACAATTGTATATGCATCCTTTCTTTAAGATTGAACAATTACCTCAAACGAATATATATTCAACTGCAAATTACAATATATAATACAACTTAATATGTAGAATACACATTACAAACAATAGGAAAGCGGGTTGATAGGCACACATAGGAAAGCGGGTTGACAGACACAGTAGTGCCTGCCAACATGCTAGTAAAGATAAAATTAGAAGTTATAAAATGAAATCAGAAGTTATAAAATAAAATTAGAAGTTATAAAATATGAAATAAATGTTTATTGATATAAGTATATATAAAGATGAAATTAGAAGTTATAAAATAAAATTAGAAAGTTATAAAATAAGAAATAAATGTTTATTAATATAAGAATATATAAAGATGAAATTAGAAGTTATAAAATAAAATTAGAAGTTATAAAATATGAAATAAATGTTTAGTAGTATAAGTATATATAAAGATGAAAGTATAACTTATACAATAAAATTAGAAGTTATAAAATATGAAATAGGAAAAACCCAAAATAACTTCATGAAAATTAGGTTAGGTTTTTCCTTTATTAAGTAATATAAGATTATATGATTTTAAATTTTTGAAGGGCAAAATAGGAATATATAAATTATGCCATGGTGGTGGTTACACCATGTTGTGACTTTATATATAGTATAGATATTATTGTGACTTTATATATATTATAGATATTATTGTGTCTTCTTATTTTTTAATATTAAATATTTAATTTTTATATTTTAGAGAATTATATCACACTATTTTGTGTTAAGTATATATGATACTATAATTTCCATGGTAAAAAAATAAATGAATTGTCATATTATTAGAATTTGCATTGATGTATATAACTTACTCTAAGTTTCACTAATATTTTTTATTATGTGGTAAAATATTGAAATTTTAGTTAATTAGAACGGAAAAATAGATAAAAGGAAATTAAACTATATGGGTAGTTATAAGAAGTCTTAAATTTATATATAGTAATAGTATAAATTATAAATTTTTAGTATTTCAAAATTATATTTTTATTACTATGTCATAATGAAATTTAGTATTATTCAGAATTATATATATTATATAATAACAGAATAAAGAAATTATTATTATTTTGTTATTATATATTATTTACTTTATTTCAAAATTATATTCATTTTAGTACACGATTCTGTATATAAATCATAATAATTAGTTTTTATATATTAATTATCATAAATATATAAATGTATATTTAAACTTAAAATTTTATTAGATATCTCCAAATATTATATATGTCTAGTTGCAATTAGTACAATTAATAGCATGAATAATTATATTTGTGGGCGTCCTACCTTGTTGTCATTCTACTTTTAGATACTCGTCTTTTTTTTAGAGTTTTATGAAAAAGTGATTAAACTTTTATAGAAATTGTTACAATTTTATATTTTTTTAATCAAAAGTAATTAATAGAATCTATTCAAAATCTTATAAGTCCATTCAATTCTTGACTTGGAGTGTACAAAAAAAATGTACCAAAAAAAAATTCTTGACTTGAAATGCATATAAACCTTGGGAATCCAATCATTTAGTTGGTTCTATAAAATGATATATGTATTAACATTGTAATTGTTTTATATTGTCAATATCATTTATTATTCATATTTAATTATTATTAATTTGTAAATATAAGTAATAAAATGAATTATAGACCATCAATGTGTATAAATTTTTATGAGTAAAAGATGTATGCATATAAACCTTAGTAATCCAAATAATCTACCGAGTTCCATTATAAATATTAGAAAATGATGTATATATTAGTATTGTGAAAATTTGTTTACTGTCAAATATATCATAAAATGAATGATGAACAATGTATTGCTTATATATAGTTTTTTATATAAGTAAAAAAATGTATGCACTGTAAAAAATTATAAAACCCCTCTCTTTTACAAATGGCCACCATGAACTAATTTTATTATTAATTACGAGAAAAACTTGTGTAAAGACGTATCCAACATGTCATATAAGGAGACAAGTGTATTTATATTTTTGGTTCTATCATAAATGACTAAATTTTAATTAGAATTGAACTTTAGTGTGCTATTAATAGTTTATTTGTTGTCTCTACATATATATGTTATCAACAAGTCTTTCTCCTTAATTATCCCTTAAACTTTAATTGTTAGTGAAATTGGTTAGTGTATAAATATATTGTTAAATTATCAATATTTTTGGTACTACCAAAAATATCTCATCACTTTTTTGGGTAAGGAACTAATTCCTTTCGGGCTCGTGACTGTCCCTCCGAACAAGTGTCGTTCTTAGGAATTGAACTTTCGACATTAAGGATCCAATAAACTTTACACACTAGATCAACATATTGTTCATGTTAAATTATTAGTATATCAACAAGGAAACCACTTTAATCACACTCACTAGAGTAGCAATACAATAATGTAAGTTAGTCAATGTTTGTATCAAGCTAAGTTGCCATCAAAATATAAAATTGATTGAAAATAGGTTAAGTAAATTTGAGAGTCAAAAGTGATTAATGCATAATGTTTGTATATATATATAAAAAAATAATGATATAACAATTGAATTTAAAATAAAATGCATGACATAATTTTTTATCGCTATTAATTTAACATTATATTTATACAATGATGAATTTCACCTACAATTAAATAGTTTATAATATCTATTTACAAAAGATATAAAGTTTAAGATATTTTTACAGATATTTCCATTTAGATATTATTAACTTTTAAATATAAGTGACATTATAAATAATAACCATTATAGAAAAAGAAGAAAAAAAGAGAAAAGAGAGAAAAAAAACTTTCTATAAATTTTTATAGAAAAAGAAGGAAAGTGATATATTTTCCAACTAAATTTTCATACAAATCATTTTAGTCACCAGAAAGTCAAATGTCGCAATTTCATATTATATTTACTAATAATTAATTTATAAATAATATATATTAATTTCTTCACTTTAAAGGATTTAATAGGAGAAAATATAATAAATTTTTATGATTGTAATATTTATGTACTGTCGATAAAAATTTATATAAAATTATCATATCATCTAATATTTATTTATATTAATTTTTGAATCATTAATAATGATTAAATATAAATATAAATAATACAATAATAATGTATAAAAGTTGTAAAGTTTTAATGCTTATTTTTTTCTCAATTTTGATATCATTTAATTACGTTGGAAAAAATGATTTCTCTCTCTGTCTTCTCCCATTTTCTCTCATCTCATTTTTTCTTTCCCAACTCTTCTATTTGCCAAATGACGCATTACTGACACATACATAACCTAACATTCCAAGCAGTCCAACCCTCCGTTAAACACTGTCACTGCTGCACCATCATTGACAACAACCACAACAACCTCTTTCAATGGAGGCGCAACCGTCACCGCAACCCACTCCTCCGCTTCTATCCCAACAACCTCACTACCCTGATTCCCTCGACTCCTCTCCTCGCTCCCGTAACACCGATTCCTGGGACGAGCCCTATCCTCATCCATCTGCCACTAAGCTCCGCCTCATGGTCAGCTACGGCGGCCACATCAGCCCCCGCCCTCACGACAAAACCCTCTGCTACATCGGCGGCGATACCAGAATCGTTGTCGTTGACCGCCACACTTCACTCTCGGAACTCTCCACGCGCTTCTCCAAGACGTTCCTTAACGGTCTCTCTTTCGCTCTGAAGTACCAGCTCCCTGATGAGGATCTCGATTCTTTAATCTCTGTTACCACCGATGAAGATTTTGAGAACATGGTCGAAGAATTTGATCAGCGAAGCTGTAATTCGTCTCTGTCAAAACCCTCACGTATCCGTCTCTTCCTTTTCCCGGCCAAGCCCGGTTCATCCGGGCCCGTATCTGTCTTTGATGGGCCCGGTTCGGGCTTGGGCTCGGGGAAGTCGGAGGATTGGTTGATGGGATCTGGGTTTCTCGATGGCGGTCTCTCTGATACCGCCTCGGTGAATTGCCTCATCGGACTCGATGATGTGGTTGGTGCTTCCAGGAATGGGAGTACCAACTTCGAATCGAGTCTCGAAGAGGCTGTGGTGCAGGTTGCCAGTGGGCAGAATTTGAAGCCGGGACATGATGTTCAGTCTGTTCCGGATTCGCCTATCCGAGAGACGAATTCGTCCTTCGGGTCTACTTCGTCGTCCGTGGCGAATTTGGCGTCGATAAAGGTTAGTGTGGAAAATGGTGGTAATACTGGTGGTGTGGTTAGAGGACAGGATCAGAAGGTGGAAGGGATTGAGGAAAGTTTTGCTAAATTGGGTGTTGGGCAGAAGCAAGATGAGGAAATTGTTGTGCTGGCTTCACCGGTTAATATTTCGCCTGTGCCTGTCAACTCTGCTCCGGTGGCTGCTGGTGACCAGAACCGGGCTTTATCGGATGATGAGAGATCCGACCATGGGGTGTCTCAAACTCAGGCTCTCACTCCCCAATTTCAACAGAAGTCAACTGCTGTTGTTGATTTGCCTTCCCCGAATTCGGTTTCAAGGTATTTCAAATTCATTTTCTTTCATGTTTCCCTATCTGATTTGGTAGGGTTTTTATCTAGATTAACTTGAATGATTTATTCATTTCTATTAAGTGTTAAAGTCCATACTGGATGAATAGATCCGTGAAGTTCTGCATGAGCTAGCTTCCTAGCTTTTGAGGTATAGAATTAGCCTTATTTCAATATGGTATCATAGTCTATCTTGACGCTTGAGCCACTCACCGATGTCCAGTTCACTGTTGGACGTGGAGGGGGATTATGGGCTACCTTTTGGGGTGGATTTAGGCTCAATTGTTTTGATAGTATCTTATGTGGTTTGATTGTATATCTGCGGTGCTAATTTACCTCTAGCCTACCTCTATCTGAATTAGATAATTGGTGCTTGTTTTTATTCTGCACTGGTAGTAGCCTTAATTGGTGGTTATTTTAATTATGCAGTGATAGTATTACAAATGCAATGTCACGCCCTAAATCTGTAAATGCAACCAATGAAGACCTAGACCAAGTTCAAATTCAATCTGGAGCTTCACGTGTTGCTATTACCTCTGGTGATCCAAACCATACTGTTTCTGATACACACAGTCTGGTTCAGATGCAGCAGAATGTACTAGACCCCGGATATGTATTGCAACATCCATTTGGTCAACAACAGCAGCAGTCATTGCAACATCAATTTGATCAACAACATCAGCAGGCATTGCAACGTCAATTTGATCAACAGCAGCAGCAGGCATTGCAACATCAATTTGATCAACAACAGCAGCAACGCCAGCAGCAGCAGGCATTGCAACATCAATTTGATCAACAGCAGCAGCAGCAGGCATCACAACATCAATTTGATCAACAGCAGCAGCAGGCATCGCAACATCAATATGATCAACAGCAGCAGCAGGCATCGCAACGTCAATTTGATCAGCAGCAGCAGCAAGCATTGCAACAACAATTTGATCAGCAGCAGCAGCAGGCATTGCAACAACAATTTGATCAACAACAAAGGCAGCAGAAGCTGACATTGCAACATCAATTTGATCAACAACAACATCAGCAGGCATTACAACATCAATTTGATCAACAGCAGCAGCAGAAAGCATTACAACATCAATTTGACCAACAACAGCAGCAGGCATTAGAACAACAATTTGACCAACAACAGCAACATCACCAGCAGCAGACATTGCAACATCAATTTGATAAACAACAGCAGCAAGAGGCTCCACAGCAACAGCAGATAATACATGGCACACATTTCATTCAACAAACCCCTGCAGGGCCTGTGTCGATCCCTGCATACTATCCTGTATATCCTTCCCAACAACAGCTCCATCCTCAGCATCACTATCAACTTGATCAGCAATATCCAGTTTACTACTTGCCTGCAAGACAGTCCCAGACATATAACTTGTCCATGCAGCAGCAGGCTAATCATGGTGAATCTGCCACAACCATCACTTCTAGCCAGCCCCAGATTCCGCCAAACATGGCTTCAGTGGTTCCATCATCTGCAGCTTACATTCCCACGGGAAATGCTCCATTGCCAAATTCTGAAGTGACAACAGCAAGCGCATATAGAAAATTAGCCGCTGGCACCCCTCAATTAGTTCAAGTTCCTTCTAATCAGCATCAGCAGCAATATGTTGCTTACTCTCAAGTTCAGCTTTCTCAATCCATAGCCCCTAACTCTGCTGCACCTCCAAATTATGCTTATAACTATGCAGATCCTGCTCATGCTCAAATATTTTATGCTCAAAATTTGGCACCAACAAAGCCTTCACAGTCCAGACCATGATAGTTGTTGAAGTGCAGCCAAAAGCTTCTGCTCAGCATCCCTTGTAGAGCATGAAGCAGCAGGTAAGAAATTCCGGCCCTTATAAACCAATCTAAAAAAAGAAAGAATTTTGAAGAAAAGTATCTGGTATCCCTTTAATTTTTCTATTTGTAGTTCCTTTCTTCTTGATGGTAACTGTTTGTGGTATGTATTTATGATAGATAATAAAGAAAGTGTGATCTTGTGCACTTCCTAATTTATATGTCCGAATTTATAGGATAAAAGTTTTATGTCTCAAATATTATACTCTGAAGTTCAAATATCACTTGTTGGAATGATTGTCATGTAAATTAGGGCGCATTGTTTATATCTCTGGTCTGTAATTAATGGTTCATGAAAAAACTTTTCCAATTGAATACTGCACTGTCTGTGATCATGTGGAGTCTATGACCTCAGCCATGAAGGACTGGACCAAACGGTATTCGTTCAGCTTTCATTCTACTTGTTTCTTCTCCTTGGAAGTTATATACTATATTTCTTCTTGGAAATTATATACTATGTTTCTGCTTACTGATGTCGATTTGCTGCGTCTGCGTGTGGTCGAACTTCTAAAATTTAACTGCATCACATAAAAATGTCTGATCCTTTTTTGCTTGTCAATAATCTTGTGGATATCATTCCGCACTCAGTGGAATTTTACTTCATGCAGTGTTTGTTATATAAAAATTAATCACACAACAGGGTGTCACACTATCTGGCTTGTTTAATAACACACATATTTACCATTTAACAGGAGCATAGGTGTAACTGTTATAAAATTTTAAAGGTAATTTTTGGTGGCATCGAAATTCAAATGGTTTAAGATGCATATGGAGCTGATTGTAGTACAGTTTGGTTGGTAGTTAAGGAAACATAGGCTAAATTCATGACCAAGGTAGGATGGAATGATGGATAACCAAAAGAGATTATAAGTGCAAAACTTTGACGTTTAGTGTGCTTTAAGATGACATAAAACCTGTGGTACACGTCTCTTATGTTGGTTTTACTGAAAAGCTGACGTTAACTTATTGGTTAACTACCATTCTTTTGTATAACAGAGTATTTTTTTTTGCTAAGCAAAATGCACTAAAATCAGCATAAAGGTGCTTTAACCCAATACAAGACAAGGATCAAAGAAGATCCTTCTAAAGATAAAGAAATACAAATTATAGGGTTATAAGGAACTAATCTCCTTTAGTGTGTATGACTTCTCTATCCAACAAGTGTTGTTTTCATGAATCGAATCATTGACCTTTTGGTTTATCTAGGGATCTAGTAGGTCTTACATTGCTAGACCAATATCTTGTTGGTATTGGGTAACTATATTTGATTTAAGTGTTTTAAGGGTTTAAGTTACTCCTATTTATGGTTTTAAATTCAGTTTTATTATTGTGCAACACTTCTGCAAGCTGAAGCAACCTACACTCAAATATTATCATCTTATTGAACTTTGAAAACAACAACAGAATACATCCCTTTCAATCATGGTGGACATGATTTTTTATTAATTTAGCATCAACCAATAGCTCAGAACAATAGAGTTGTAAATTGTCAAAGCCTATGGGGCCCCTTCATATTAATCCATTGGAACTCAGGGTCACTCACTGTCCATTAAGTTTGTTCAATCAATGCTGCCGCGACAAAGCACACATTTGGCGCAGATTATTTCATCACTTATCCGAAAAATGAAATTTTTGAACAATTCGAATAAAATAAATTAAAATCCATTTGTTCCAAATCTTTTGAATGATATTTTAAAAACTCAATATGCATTTATACTTTACTGTTTGATTATACTCTTATTTATTATTTATATTGTTTACCCCATATTTGACCATTTCTTTTTGATGGAGTTTGCAGTTATTTTAGTTAAAATGTATCAAGTTTTACATATGATTTCTTAAATATATAACCTTAAACATTGGAAAATATGGAAGAAAAGAGGAAATACTATTTATTTATGGAGGCACTTTGAGTCTAAATTTGTCGGAGGATAAAATATCCCTCTTATATGGTGGGGTCGGCGTGCGTGTCCACGAGGGTATGTATTATTGTGGATTGTAATCAGAGTGGAGATTTTTGTTTATGTTTGGATAAGCTATAAGTAGGATATTCCTTGAGGACACAGTTCGGTTATCTACAAAGGTGAACTATGAATGAGTAGGTAAGGCTACTGCCCCCTGAACTTTTAAAAAAATTAAAGTATTTATTTTATCTAAGTCATCTGTGTGTTTAAATTAAAATCTAATTTACTAATTCTGGATGGCACATTAGAGATACATAATGTTACTTTTACTATTATTTTGATTTTTATAGCTACTGCAGAAAGATTATTTAAGATAATCATAACAAGATGATTTTTTTATAGAAAACATGATAATTTATATTGGAAACAAAATTAGTTGAAGCTTTTCACATCTATCTTTAACATCTTCAATTATTAATAATGTTATTCAAAGTTAATATATTATTTTGAAACTTCAAAATAATTACCTAACTTTCTTTATATTTTATTGTTGTTAAAATAATTTTAATTATAAAATATAATTAAATATTGTTGTTCGTTTTAAACTTTTGATCAAGATCTACATGTGATTTTTTACCCAATAATAGACACGATGATACTTTACTTGTTGAGCTGACAGCTATGAGGAATTGAGGATCAACTCGTATCTTCCAAGATGGATCATAGATTTTATGTGGATGTTGCAGTTGTCGACTACTTAATGAAATTGTTGTATAGGGCTTGGATCATACATGTTAAACATATTCTTACTGAAGCTAATTCTTGGTTAACTTCCTTGCTTAAGTGTTCCCAGATTTTAAGATTTATAACCAAAAATAGTTCTTTCTATGATAGTTTTATTGAACATTGCCTTAAGGTCACGTATGAGTGTTTTTCTCATAGGTCATGTATGTTTTTTTGATAAAAACACATATGTGGCTTAAAGTTACATACATATGTTTTGTTAGGTATGCCAAAATTAGTATGCTATTAATGAGTGTTTTTCTCATAGGTCATGTATGTTTTTTTGATAAAAACACATATGTGGCTTAAAGTTACATACATATGTTTTGTTAGGTATGCCAAAATTAGTATGCTATTAATGCAATGAAATTTTCAGTACACTAAACATTATGAATTGAAGTACTACAATCATGAGTTTTTCATGAACCATATCTTTTGTCTAAAAGTTTGTACTATTCTATGTATCTTTTGCTTTTCATTAGTCATAAAAATAAAACATTTATTAAATATAAATTAAATTTTTTTGACCAATAAGAATAAATGATATATGAAGTGGTACACATCTTGAGATAGAAGATATTTATAAATTGAAAAGCGATTTGGATGAGGAGTTTGAGAAGTGGGGATGAAGAAGAAGAAAGAGATTAGCATTTGGAACTGAGGGAAGAGAAAATGGGTTTTTTTGTAAACAAAAATTAGTCTTTTTCCACTAAAAATGAGTTATGAATCTTAAATACTCAAATCAGAATTGTTAGCGTGGGAGAAAGCCTTGAGATTTGGTACGAGTCTAGATGCTTATCAAAGCTAACTTGTAGAAAAATTGATAAATAAGTTTGTGAGGATTCAAGTTGACAGAACCAAAACCCAAGAAATAGTAATCTAATTGATAATAGCAACTATTATAAATGGTGTCCCAAATCATATACAGGATTAAAGATATTGAAACAAAACACACAAATAATACATTTAATTTTTTTAATTCACATGATTAGTGATTAATATGATATATTTTCAGTAGTTCAAAATATGGTTTGAGACACTATATGAAATTTGTCCACCAAATAAACCAATATTTGAAGTCTATTCTTGTTTTGGATCTATAACAAGATCAAAGGTTGACTAACTCATTTATCAATTGAATGCTTAGCCTGAAATTAATCAATTAAGTACAGATTAAGTTCAAGCTAATTCTCTACTGATTAAAGCAACTTGAATATGGTTGTGTCAGAATTAATCATCCTTTTCCATCCTTAAATCAAATGAAGAACCAGAATTATCCATGCAAAACACACAAGTAGCAACTGTTCTCTTCCTTTTCATTATATCCAAGTAATTAAGCATCATAAATATCACAATCTAGCATTCGAACTAAGAGTAGTATGGTAATTAAAATTTAACGGGTCACACTAAACTATAATTGCACAATCAACTTAAGATTAAAAAAAATGTGAAATAAACTCATTGATTTTGAGTTGAGAAATTCAGTACAAGTCCTTCTGATACTAACAGAAAAAGTGTCCCAATGTTATCTCTGGATGCGTTATTTAGGTTAAGAAAAGTGGTTTGATGCAAATAATAAACATAAAACTAAGGAATAACTGGGTAACTATTCAGACTAGTGTGTCACATACTAGTGTGTCCAACATATTAACAAAGCTACCACATTTTACATATTTTATATATTTTACATATTTAATACATGTGTTTTATTAGTTTGTTTAGATAAGTTTGTTACCTATTCATGTACTATTAATAAGGTTTTTTTGCCTTGATCAAATAATGAAAAAAATTCACAATATTCATTTTATGCTTCCACATTATTTTCACAATATGGTATTAGAGTCTTCATCCTGAAAGCTTTGATCACTACTGCTCATTTTCTAAACATTATTATCTTTCTCTTTAATCATCTTGCATCAATCATCAAAGTAAGAAGAAGTTGGAGTTTGGAGTACAAAGGCAAATCAAATCACCAACAATCTTTCTTCCATCAAGTTGTTTTGGCTTCTTTATCTTACCAACGTAAGATCTCTTCCAAAACTCTCTCCAACTCTAATATCTTCAACAACAACAACAAGATCAACAACAACAACAACAACGAGATCAACAAGATCAATGACAACAACAACAAGATCAACAAGATCAACAAGATCAATAACAACGAGATCAAGTGATTGAGAAAATCCAATCACGTTAGGATCGAGATTCCGATTCATTATATTGTCACGATATTAAATCGAATTATCAAGCTGGAGTCATTGCTATTTACCCTCTAGCTTGAGGGGGCTATTGAACAAAGCTACCACATTTTACATATTTAACACATGTATTTTATTAGTTTGTTTAGGTAATTTTGTTACATATTCATGTACTATAAATAAGGTTTTATGCCTTGATCAAATAATGACAAAAATTCATAATATTCATTTTATGCTTCTACATTATTTTTGCAATACAACATGCACTTCTTGTCCGCCAATTCATATTGTATGATATTAAATATTCAATTTTATATAATACATTTTATATTTTTTATTATTATAATGTTCAATCTAAAATGAGAGAGATGATTAATGTGGTTGTAGTGGTTACCTAGAATTATATCGGTTTTTTATAAAAATTAAATAATCTTAAAGACAAAATAGAAAAGTGAGAATTGTACAATGGTATATTAGATTATTGGTGTTAGTTACAAAATGTTTTATTATTATATATAAATATTATAAGGGATAAGTTTCTTTATTAATGTTGACATGTTTATGTTGCTGATCAACTTATTAAGGTTAAAATTTAACAGTAATGAGGTTCTCTACTTTTTATCTCTAGTGACAGTTGCTACCTTATATAGTTTAATGAATTATGTTTTTCATTCACCAGTCTTAGTGAATATGATGATCTAATGGATTGGGCTCACTCTAATCTCAAAATTTGTAGCACAATGCATTCCATTACCTAATATTTATAGAGATAGCCAAATCAAAGAGGGTTGGGCTTATGATAGGAAACTGTATGTACCTGATCATCTAGGCCAGTGTTGTTAAAACCGGACTAGACGGTCCGACCGGTCTGACCGCTAACCGGACTTGAAAATGACTCTGGTTTGCCGTCTTAACTGAATGAGAGTTGGATCACTTTGAACCAGAAAAAATCCGGTCCGACCATGTTAAACCCGGTTAAACCGGATTAACCCGGGAAGTAAACCGGACGGCTCACTTAAAAATAAAAAAATGGGACAATGTTCTAATATTTTGTTTTACTACAGTCCAAAAAAGATAAAAATGTATTATTCCAATATAATTATACATAATTATTAATTATATAAAGTTTTACATTTATATATAACTATATATTTATAAATAAAAATTATTAATTATGTATAAAATCACCCGGTTAGACGGGACGGTTTAATCGTTTAAACCGGTTAAACCTAATACGGGACCTCTCCGGTTTGACGTCCGGCTCGGGTTTCACAACACTGATCTAGCTACTTAAGACATTGTTAGTATTTTATAAATCAGTGTAATTAAAATTGTACCCATCAACCGTGAGAATATTGGTATGGTGGTATGACAATTTAACCAATAATTTAATAATTAAATTATATATTGGTGAAATTAAAAGTATATATATATATATATATTATAGTAATATTAATATTGAAAAACTATTAAGTAACGTGATAAACAATCTTAATTACATCATTTATTAAAAGAAAATGTGTAATTTGGTGATAGTATGTGTTTTAGAACTATAAACAAAAGTTCTAACTGTATGTTTGATCATCAACACCATTTTGTTAAAATCAAGTTATTTTCATAAATATTTTTTAATTTTAAATGAAAATCAGTTAGTGTAATTGATATAATTTAAATAAAAAACAAGTGTTATGATTGGCATGACCACTATTGACAGTTTTAACCGGTATAATTATATGACCAATATAATTATTATATCATGCTAATATGAAGTTTGATTCTATGATTTTCCAATGGAACACCCATTACAGTCCAGTTTTCATATCCACAATATCAATTACTAGTAATATGTTTACTTTAAACTATTTAACTAGTTTCACTTGAATATAATGAGGAATATTGAAACAATATTATATTTATTAACAATCATATAACAATTACTAAAAGTATATTTATTTAATGGAACTAAATCATTTTTTCTTTGTGTTTGGATGAATAAGAGTATTTGGTAATAAAGTTAGTTATTGTACATGAAACTTTGAAAAGTCCTATAAATTAAATCAAAATAAAACTTCCAAAACAGTCCATCTAAAATATAACTTATTTAATTTTGGTTCTCATATAAATTTTTTTTGCTCAAAGTTCTTGTGAACTCATTTATTTTGAATTTATTGCATGTCATTAGCTAAAGTTAGATGTTGATGTGAGGAGAATCAATCCACAACTCAAATACATAGCAATAACTAAATCCAAAATAGTAACACAATATAATGAGCAAATTCCAAAACATTAATATATTCCATGAAACAAACCAATAACACAGGAACAACTAAGGCATAAATTAAAATCCAAACAAACAAACCAGTTTACTGGACGTTAACTTGACAAGGACCAAAATCAAAAAGTTGATAAGGACCAAAATCAATTGTTTCTAGTTTCCTTTTGTTCCAACTTCCACCTGGTTTTATTCGACACTACCATGGAGATTATCTCAGTCTATGAGCAAATAATTAATCTCTTTTGGATGTGTATTTGTTTATCCTAACGAGTGTGACTCATAAAAATTGAATCACTAACCTTTTGATTTTTATAGAAATCTAATGGAGTCTTATACGACTATACTAACATCTTGTTGGTAACTTCGGGCTGGGTTCAACGTACTCATTGTTCTACAGAAGACAAATGAGAATTAAGAAGTTAATGCAGTTGATGTCCCACTTTAAAACTTCTTTTTGGTTGTGTACCATCACATTGATTCTTTGACAACAAATTAAAACAGTTACTGATTCAGCTTTTCTACTTCACATGGTTTTGTAGTGTGTAGACAGTAAAGCTAGTCAGTCTTTGATTGTAAATTCTAAAGTAATGATTAATATTCGTGTTAGTGATAACAAAAAACATTTCATTTCTGAAGTTTAACGAAATCAAGTAGACACTTTAAGGAACAAATTAAGTAGTTAAATCTTCACTAAGGTGCCTTTGATATACTTCTTTACCAGTATCCCACAACCATAGTGGCGAGAATGGTTACCTAAAAATCCTTAGATAGGACTCTTGCCACTTGCCAGAGATGGTAAAACCGGTCCATTTTGTACGTGCATTCAAATACTCACAAAATTTTAGTGGGGGCAGACATATGTACATTGTCCTAAAAGATAAATTTGTATGTCCGGCCCCTTTTAAAACGGACTAACAGACATGTAGGCGATCTACATGTATTGATAAACAATATAAAAATAAAAAATTATGCAAAGAAGTGGAAGAGAAATTCTTTTTAAATATTTTATATGAAGTAGAACAAATCATATCATATAAAAAAATTGAGACATTAAATCATATCATATTATAAATTATTTGATTTTTTTCTTATTAACATGTCTAAGGGCTGCCCGTATTGCACAATAGAGATGGTCACAGGCATGGCAGACAAACGACCAGAGCTAAACAAACAAAAAGATGAATTTTTTAGGCCATGCCTGCAAAAATTTGCAGGCTATGCGGATGGCCCATGAGCTTTATTCGTTTTGCCATCTATAATTCTTGCACATTTATAACTTTCAAGTTTTATTCATTATCGTCTTTGAGTCGAGTTTTAGAAGGAAATGAATTAAAATAAAAGACTTTAAAGTTAATATCAATTCTCAAAAGATATTTCATAACTCTCAAACATTTCCCTTCACATCAGTACCTAAGGGTAGAAGTAGGTTAGGTCTAGTCAAACCATGGCTTATGCAGACCTGACCAGTTTAAAATATTGCAGTTTAAGCCTGATTTGTTTGTGTGTTTAAGTTTTTCTAGGTCTAGGCTTGACAGGTTGAAAAGTCTGGCTATATCTGTTAGTCTATTTAAAAGTCTATTATAATTCAATGCATTTAAATATGTGAAAATACCTTCAAATAGCTTATAGGTGGGCCTTTGAATAAGCTAATAGGTCAACATTAATTGACAAGTTCAACATCCCAATGCCAAATTGTCTCTGATTTATATATTTTATATTTATTTCATGTATATATTATATAAAATAAATAACTTGAATATATGATAAAATCATATCGGTCGATCTTTTAGGCTTAATAGGTTTTATAAGAAGTCAGTATCTAACCTATTTAAGTTAAATAAACTTTTTGAGAAACATGAGTCTAACCTATTTATTAAAAAGATCTAACTTGACCTATTGTAGGCTAGGTGTTAGGCTTCTATTAGGCGACCTAATGTATTCTCACCCTTATCATTATCCTTAAAATAATTCTACCCACACAAACCTCCATAAGGTTTATAATATTCCACATTTCTACTAGGAGCAAATAGTGCACATTTGTTACACTATGGATGTGGTAATAAATTTTAAAGTAAAATTAAGAATTTTTCTAAATGTGTGTTTGTCAAATTTTTATTTGAGAACTTAACATATCATAATTTAAAAAGTAAATACATCATTTTCTAATGATTTTTTTTATTAGAAATCTGATAGGGTCTAAAGTGAGACTACTAAGCCCAAAAGGGGTGCATCCAAACCAGCTCAACACAATGACTATTATTTCATGTAATATTTTGTTACATAGACAGACTGTCAATAGAAGAGATCCTACCACCTGTACAGTGGGGATGTACCTTATCTAGATATTTTATCTTTCTTGCCTATTTTAAGCAAGCAAAATGAATGAATTCAGTACTTAATATAATTTCTTCTTCTTAGAAAAGTTTCTGCACATTTTATTTCTCATCTTCTAACAATCAGCCTAACATTTTGGTGCTTTCATCCACTATGCCTCCCAAAGCCACTCAAAAGGAACCTGATAATTCCATGTCCCATCTTCTTCTAGACAAGCTTAAATAAAACCAAGAGCAACAAGATGCTAGACATGCTACTATCACCACTATCCTACACAACATCACTAACAAACTGGCTGGTATTCCATTTTTCTCTTCTATTCCTCTCGATCTCTCTCATGTCTCCCCTCTCCATGCTTCTTCTCACCTTACACATTCAGCCCCTCACCCAACAAACCCCATTTCCTCATACTTCCCTCCCTCCATACCACACACCACCACCTCCAACATTCCAACCACCACCTCAACCACGATCACCCAAATTACACCTCATGCCATTTGACAGTTTGGAACCTTTGGATTGGATTTTTCAAACTAAATAGTTTTTTCAGCTTCATATGGCACCTTAAAACGACGCCTACCTATGATCTCATTCTACATGTATCGGGAGGCTCTTAGTTGGTTTAAATGGATATTCCAGAACTATCAATTATCTGTCTGGCCTAATTTACTAAGGATTTGGAGACCCGTTTTAGCCTATCCTGCTATACTAATCATCAAGCGGAGTTGTACAAATTAAAACAACTAGTCTCTATCGCTGATTACCAACAGCGGTTCGAAAAAGTGTGCAACTGCATTTTGAGGATATCTCAGGAAATAATCCTTAATTGTTTCATTTATGGGTTGTTACTAGAAATACGATGTGAATTGAAAATTTTACGTCCCAAATCCATATCTGAGGCACTGAGATTAGCCAAATTGGTGGAAGCAAAAGTCAGAGACTTCAACCATATCCAGACCAAAACCTCACATTTTGCCCCACAACCCATTCCCCTACCCAGAATAGATCACACTACACAATTGCCCCCTTCCTACATTTCCCTCATCCCAATGTGTCGTTTATCCATTGCACAAATGCAAGAGCAATGAGCCTAGGGCCTTTGCTATCATTGTGACGAGAAATTTGTTGTAGGTCACGGATGTCAACCCAAGAAATTCTTGTTATTATTGGATGATGAGCAATATCTAAACTCATACACATATCTCTATTCTATGGAAAACAATATGGAGGATTCATCTCAGCCTCCTTGGACATACACTTCGATGACCTCATTCATTTTAACATTTCTGATGAAGCCTTAGTGGTAACTTTTCACTGAAAACCCTAATCTTCTCTAGCTCAATTTCTGGACAACCAGTGACAATTCTGATTGACACCGATAACTCCCATAACATATTGCAACCATACATTACAAGTCATTTGAAATTACCAGTCACACCCACACTCCAATTTCCCGTCATGGTGGAGAATTGAGCTCGTATATATTGTAGTGGATTTTGTGATAATACCCCTATTACTCTCCAAAATCAAGAGTTTCTCATTTCGTTCTACTTACTCCCATCAGCGGGGCTAATGTTGTCTTGGAAATAGAGTGGCTTCGCACTCTCGGGCCCATCACTTCTAATTTTTCTGTGCCATCAATGAAGTTCATCGTGGGGCAAACCTCTATCATTCTCACCAGGTAGACTACTAAGCCCAAAAGGGGTGGATTCAAACCAGCTTGGCACAATGACTATTATTTCAAGTAATATTCTGTTATATAAATAGTTTGTTTTATAGAAGAGATCCTACCACTTATACGGTGGGGATGTAGCTTATCTAGATATTTAATCTTTCTTGCCTATTTTAAGTTGCATTGAGCTCTAGATTGAGCAAGCAAAATCAATAAATTCAGTACCTAATATAATTTCTTCTTCTTAGAATAATTTTTGCACATTTTATTTTTCATCTTCTAACAATTAGAATCCTTAAAATGTGTCCAAGATACTCATTAGAAAATCTATTAATAAAGTTATTCTCTATTGTTTTGATGTAATTAATTTGACAAGTTGCTTTCACTTTTAAACATGATAATGACATGTATCCAGTTAGATCCAAATTTTTAACCTTATCTGTTATAGTTTAGCAGTATGGGATCTACCTTTACCCTCATCCTACTTATTACTCGTAGGAAAAAGATGAAAGAGCCCTAAACTTTTGTTTATTTTTCTAGCATTTGGATTTTTCACTTTTACTAGTATTAGGTATAAAGTAGATATACAAAGTCTCTAACTGGTCAAAGCATGGGATAAAGAAGGTCACAAATATGAATGAAGATAACCTGTCTTAAGATTTGGTATCACATTATGTACTAATTCTATCAAAAAATATCAACTAGTTAAGAAAAAAATTATAAAAATAGAAAATAAATTTTTTTGATTACTTATTATAATGTGATTGACTTGAGACATGAAGACAATAATTTTTTGGAACATATGACCCTTATTCCACAAATAGAACAAATGTGCACTCAAAGTTTATATTTGAATATTGAAACCATGGCATTAAATTCTTAACAAAGAAAACTCAAAATGCTGGAAATGTTGTCCCTTTCTAGTTTTAAAGTACAAAAAGAATAATGAGATTTATTACCCACTAAAACCACAATACGGCCATTAATTCGATCAAATCAATTCAGATACCCCAATACATTCTTGTTTGCGAGGAAACAATGTATATCATATATACTGACATAATAATAAAAGTTATATTTTTATTGTCCATCTTTATTTATATTTAATCTTTAATGACTATTTAAAAAACGTAATATAAATATATGATTAATGATGTAGTTATATAAATATTTCATTATTTCTGTACAAATTCATAAGTATCTTATCATTTCTATATTCGAAATGAGAAGGGTGCAGATGTTGTCTAAGGTCTTTTCCCCTTCAGACTATTGTTATGTTATAATTTCAAGGTTTATAAAATTATCATTTCTATCATCATTAAAATATGATTGGTTAATTCTATTATCTTCTCTTACAATATAAATATTCTACTTAAAGTATAACTTTCTAATTAAAAGATAAATAATGAATGGAAAAAATTAATAATTATGAAATATATTTGTGAGATAAAATAATTATAGTAAGAAAATTCTATAATTCCCCAAAAATCAAGTTATATTTCTCAATTATTTTATTATAATTTTATCAGTTCCAAAAACCAGCTTACAAATAAAGAGGAAAGAAATATGTCAAACAAAATTGAATAATTCTGCAACAAATTGCTGGAATCCATTCCCCGTAATTAGCGCCACATGGTTCGGTCATCCCAAAAAAGTTGAGTTACCTCTTTTAGGTTATGTAAATGTGGGGTCCTTCATTTGTCTGTAAAGTTAACAAGCCATCCATCCTACTCTTTTTGGTCGTCAGCATCAGCAAAAAGTGACAACAATAAGTTTTCTTTTTCTCTTCAAGGGTGAGATTGTGAGAATAATAAATTAATGCGTAAATAATTAAAAAAGCAACAGGTTTTAAAATTTGAATAAAATATCAATATCATAGATTAGATTTGTATCATTGACAAAATTGGCTATTGAAACAAAAACATTACTTTTCTAACTTTATATACTAACAACTAAATTGATTCCTAATGTTTTTAATGATTAATGTAAGAGAGTATCAAATGAGATAGAGAGTGATGTTTTTTTTTATTCTTTGAGTATAACATTAATTTAGTCCATAAAATTTGGTCCTATAACCAATTTGACCAATCAAAATTTATGCCATCATTTAATTTGGTTTATAAAATTTATCTAATCGATCAATTTAGTTCCTGCTCGTAGAACTTGATGAAGTAACACTTAACATATGCCATATGGCCATATACTTTGTTATTATTAATTAATATCCATAACTATCAAGGAGTACATTGATTGATAATATGTAAAGTCAAAAACTAATTTAATATTCATGTAATCTGGTGTATACATGTACTAATTTAATATTCATTTAATATTCATGTACTATCCTCTTCAGTTAATATTCATTTGAAGTAACTAATTTAATATTCATTTGATATTCATGTACTATCCTCTTCAGTTATTTCTATTATTTATTTATTGACTCTTCTAAAAAATTAATACAAATGACTAATAAATTATGTACCAAGTGTATACAAATCTTTATAGTTTATATTACATGATAAAGTATCACCCACATAGGCCCTAGTCACATTACACTTTCTATATTTTCTCTCCCTTATATTAAGTTAGCAATTGTCTTTGAAGCAAAAACATGGTAAGCTTAGTAATCCAACTAAATAAAAATGTAATATATATGCAATGATAATGTAAATATTTGAGTAAATTACATTGATACCCCATGAGTTTTAGTGAAATTACACAAATCACCCATTAATTTTTTACACCTACACAAACCCCCTAGTTTTTATACACTCATTACACTGACCACCTCTGCATGAGAAATACGTATACTCTTTTAAACAAAAAATATGATAAATGCAATTAAGTTAAACAAAATATGATATATTGTTGAGACAAGTCCAAATAATATACAAATCAATGCATTTTCATTATTTTTTGTTACAGATCAATAGTTCTAAAGAGATATTATTTAAATCGCTCTTATACTTTATCATGACGAACCAAAAATAATAAAGAGGTATGATTCATATATTATTTGGACTTCTCTCCACAATATATCATGTTTTGGTTAATTTAATTGCATTTATCACATTTTTTGTTTAAAAGATTACACTTATTTCTCATGCGGGGTAATCAGTGTAATGAAAGTATAAAAATTAGGCAGTTTGTGTAGGTGTAAAAAAGTGAAGGGTGGTTTATGTAATTTCGTTAAAACTCAGGGGTGTTAGTGTAATTTACTCTAAATATTTATACATAGTCAATTAATCATTATATTATTAACAATTCATTTGAATTATTTTTTTTAAAAGTTAATAATAATGAAATATAAATGGTAGATGATGCAATAACGTATAAAATTTATGCACTATCAATATATAATTTTTTCCTCACTAAGTTATTAGAAGGAAACCTGTTTGTCAAAAGTTTTTTGTTGTATAGAGTAAAGAAACAATTTTTATAGTATTTGTAGTATTTCCAATAACTACCCTATAAATATATTGAAATATTAAAATCATGTCTTCACAATATTCACCATTAGTTTTCCTAGAGCGTCCAACATGAAGCTTGATGAGTTGGCAATAAGTAAATGATAATAAGGCTACAAATACATGACAAAAAGTTTGGCATGAACATAGAACACTTTGTCCTATGAGGCATGGTTTTATACTTCAAATTATTGCTAAAAGATAAAATAGGATTGATAAATCACACGCATTTACTCTATTACAATAATGATCTAGAGGGCTTAAGACTAAAACGTCAACTCGGATAAATAACAGTGTCAAACAATTATTGCAGATTTATGATTCCGATTGCTCTGCCTTTTTTCCTTTTGGAAAATGTATTATATATAATAGAGTTGCATTATATTTTATTAGGTAGCTTCATATTATTTTCATGCCAAGAATTTAGGGTGGAAAAAATTAGTAATATATATATTTTTAGTGTAAAACTTTATATACAGTTAATATATGATTTATCATTTATGTATTACTTATATTGAAAAGTTAATAATTATTAAATATAAAAGATGAATAATATAATAAAAATATGAAACTCTTACGCCATTAGTGTATACATTTTTTTTGTTACGATCCTACCACATTAAGTCACTTAGTATATATTTATTCTATACCACTCAAATAATTTATTACTTTAATATATAGATGTAAATGTGTGGATTGAGGATGATGATATGCTTACTCAACCTTAAATCTGAAATCATATACTTGAACCCTAATATAATTTGATTTAAAATAGATTATCATTCTCACCCCAAATGTTTCTGGTAACCCAGACCCATATCAAACTCGTTCAATACATGTCCTTTATCATTTAAATGGACATATTTACCTTATATATATATATATATATGAGATCATTCTATAATTTAATATTTATTATATAAATCACAAGGAATGGGATAAAAGCTATACCAAACCAGAAACAATATTCAAATTGGGGAGAACCTAGTGCCAGATTATCATTCCTAACTTAATTATATAACTCAAATAACTCCAAAAAGTTATTTCAACTTAAAATCAAAATGAATGACACAAATTAATTAAAATTCAATATCTTCAATAAATCATTAATTAACCAGGCTCATAGGATTCCTATGCAAAAGTTGCATAGCCATATAAAACATGAATTGGGTTGTGGAACTTGTGTTAACAATTAACAAATGCCCTTGTTTAAAACATGAATAAACTTATCATCGGAAAATACACCTCTGAATATATTAAAACATTTACTTTTAAGTAAGCTTTCTTATTTCTTCTTTTCCTTTAGCAAATACCTTTCTGTACTTGTTAACTTTCCAAAAAAAAAGGTACTTTTCGATCATTATATTTGTTTGCAACTTGCAGTTTCTATACAACTCTGCACTCATAGTACTTGTGCAATTCTCACATTGGATAAAGAGAATATACATCTTTAATTAATCACGCCAAAGGTCACAAGTTTCAGATTCACTCAAAGGTGCCCACTTTAATAAATTGAAAGGGACAAAGGAAAGGGTGCAAAACAACATACTGTAGTTTTTGTATAGTGACGTGGCATAATAGTTCAACATATTACAGTTTTATGACTAATAAAGAGGACGACATAACATAGTGTTTGGGAAGAATTCACCAAAACAAAAAATCGAGGGTCTCGCTCTAGCATGCTATGCAGCTGGATCTAGATTTAGTGATATTACAGTTTCGTGACCTTGGTGCAATCAAACCAAATCTTTAACACCATTGATGGAATATGATTCAATTTGTTTACAGTTGGTCAACGTCATTGTTGAGTCAAATAATTGAGTTCATTGATCAATTGTGTTCCAAATTGGTCTAACTGCACCTATTTCAGCAATCCTTAAATTGTGATCAGTCTGGATTTCATTCAAACGGGAACACATCTTCTATCCCATGTGTATCACTCTATATGTCACTTATGATTGATCAGGACAATATTTAATTATTAAATTTTTAACTTAAAAATAATTTTTTCAACCAATCACAACAATTAACACACATAACAAATGTGCTCCTCATACAAACACCAACATAGTTCAGTTCCCAATCCTATGTACTGTAAAATAACAATGACTAGAATCTTTAGATACATTGCTTTACTAGTAAAAACTAGATTCACAATTCAAGAAAACATCATAAAGCTTCTTAGTCAGTGGACAAGGACACTCTATCCAAAACATCAAGCACATGCCTCATTATCGGTCTCTTTTCCGGGCTGCTATTGACACAAGCAATTGCAATCTTTAAAACTGCAATAATCTCGTCTTCCCTATCCAAGTCGTCTGCTAAATATGGGTCTAACACATCCGAAAGTGGCTTCTTATCATCAATGCAGAACTGAATCCATTGAACAAGGTCCATTTCCGAGTTACCGAGTTGGATAATTGGCAAACGTCCCGTGGTCATTTCTAGCAAGATCACACCATATGAATACACATCCCAGTTTTGTGATGGCTTAACCACTTTCAGTGTCTCTGGAGCCTGATAACCATTGCCCAAAATGTTAGCTGTGCTGGTGACTTCTGCGGATAAGCTATTTTGTTTTTCTTGTGGTTTCTCTGCAGCCACTCGGTTCGATTGCAAGGTTGGAGAACCTCCTCCAGCGATATTTGCAAGGCGTCCAAGACCAAAATCAGAAATGTGGGGTTCCATGTTATGGCCTAGTAGTATCTTACTTGGCTTCAGGTCTCCATGGACATATTTTTTGGGGCTAAACTCATGCAGGTACACCAACCCTTTTGCAATTCCTTTCATGATTTTCATCCGATCGGACCAAGATAATGGCGTAAATGTGACAAGTCCAGCTTTCCCTTAAGACATTAAATAGAACCAAACAATCAAATGAACAAAGTGTTAGACCACCAAAAGAAGACATAAAAAATTATCATTATAGAAAACATTGATTCGCCTTACTGAAAACTTACCATGAATTGCCGTATCGAGGCTTCCATTGGGAATATAATCATAGATGAGAAGCTTCTCATCAACGGACCAGTAATAAGCTCTCAAAGTAACAATATTAGGATGCCTTAGCTTTCCTATTGCTTCAATTTCAGTTTGGAACTCTTTAAACCTTTGAGAACCTCCCTCCCCCAATCTTCTCACAGCCAAAGTAAGCCCATCTTCGAGCACAACCCGGTAGACAATCCCAATTCCACTCTTTCCTAGAACAAAAGCTGAAGCCTTAAGAAGCTCATCCAAATCAAAAGCCACTTGAGTATCCAATGGGACAAGATCATATTGCTCAACATGATCAGATAGGGTCTCAGATTCACCCTTTCTGAAACATAAGCACTTTTCCCTCACTCCGGCTTCCTTCTCGATACCACCCTCATCCCCATCCTGATTAAAACCACAAACCCTTGAGTAAAAGTAAGAGAACAACAAACCCAAAATGCAAATCCCAATTACATCACCAACAATAATGGCAACCACAGCACCCTTACTTAGCCCTTTATTTTTCTCATTCTTCCCCGAACCGTTACCTTGAGATGGGTAATTACCAGGCAAAAATGGAAATGAGGAAGGTGAACTTGCAGAACCTGGAGAATCCAATGCACATGGATTCTTCAAAGGAGGGCCACAGAGACCAGAATTACCAATAAAAGCAGTTGGCCCTCTATTCATTAAAGCTCCAATTAAGGGTATTGGACCACTCAAACTATTGTAAGAGAGATCAATGTAAACTTTCTCAGGCAAATTACCAAAGCTTGGTGGGATTGAACCACTAAAATGATTATGAGACAAATCAACAGTTCCTTGCAAACTTGACAAATTTCCAATATCACTAGGAATTGAACCATTTAACTGATTGAAAGAAAGATCAAGTTTTTCCAAGGAAAGTAATTTACTACCAAATCCATCATCTGGTAAAGTACCACTAAAATTATTATGACTCAGAACAAGTGCTTTAAGCCTCTTGCATTGAACAAGTGTAGCAGGCAAAGACCCATTAAAGAAATTTTGTGATAAATCTAGAGTTTGAAGGTACCTGAGCTTCCCAATCTCATTTGGAACATACCCAGATAAGGAATTTCCATAAAGCACCAAACTTTGCAGTCCCTGAACTTCAAAAAGCTCACTAGGCAAATTCCCAAAGAGATTATTGTTTCTGAAATTTACATGGCGAAGCTGAGACAGAGATCCTAGAGCAGAAGGTAGAAACCCATAAAGTTTCTTCATTGGAATACTAATGGAAACAACACTCTGGTCCTTGCATGTGACTCCATTCCATGAACATGGATTTTCATCAGAAGAGTTCCAATTACTCATAGACCCTTCTGGATCTTTGGTTATGGAATTTTTCAGTGTTAAAAGCACAGAGCCTTCAATGTTGAGAGGGGTAACAGGTGCAACAAGAGAGTTGCATAGAAGAAAAAGGAAGGAAAGTAAATGTAACATGTTTTGTATACAACTTTGGAAATGTTGGAGGAAAGTTTAGATGAAAGATAAAGGAAGATGAAGAGAATTGAGGTTAGCTGAGTTTGTTTGAGAAAGGTGGAAAGAAGAGAAAAACAATGGAGATATGAGAGTGATAACAGTGATGGAGGACAAAGAAAAGTGTTGAAGAATGGGAAATTTACGTTATTATTTAATCAATGTGCACAGTTATCGATATGTATATATTTATTTGTTATAACTTTATGATATAAGATAATGTTTAAGTGTATTTAGTATTCACATTAAATGAAACTATTTACATCGTACGTAGTTTATATTTTAAACAAAATAAAAATAAAAATGGGAAAAGATGAGCTAACACAAGCTTCTAGAACCATCAAGTGCAAATTACTTTGCTAAGATAATTTATGTTTAATCAGAAATATAAAAAAAAATATATACGTTGACAGTGTAAAAGATTTATGCATTATTAATTCATCATCTATCATTAATTTTTAATCATCATAACTTTTCAAAAAACTAATACAAATGAATGATAGATCATATACTGCTTGTGTATAAATCTTTACACTAATAATACATAGATATTATACTCAAATATAAAAATTGTTTATTAATTATCGAACCAATATTAATTTTATATTATAGCGGTTCTAACTTATGTTTCACTAATTAAATTGCATATAATAAAATTAGATATATATATATATATATATATATATATATATATTACTCTAACATTAATATTAAAAAATTAAAAAAGAATATACTAATTACTTTTATTTATATCATTTGTTAAAAAAAATGTGCCACTTAATGATGAATTATATTTTAGAAGTATAAATAAATGTAGTGGTTATATGTTTGATTTTTAATACCAACATTTTGGTAAAAAATTAAATAACTTTTGTTAGAATTGGAAGAAAAAATCACATCCCCTCATACAAACCAAAGCAAGTGAGGATAAAAGGAAACTAGAATGATTATTTTTGTCTATGTTTTTCTTGTTCTCTTTAGTTTTCTTATTAGGCCTGTTTTATATTATCCTAAGGGCCTAGTTTCATTTTTTGTTTTAGGCTTGTTAGTTTTACGTGGTGATTATTTCAGTTATTCCAACCACCTTAACTTTTCATAAATAGCTTTGTGATTTCATTATTCATTATCTAATGAGAAGCATTATTCATCAATTCATCTTCTTTCTCCTTTTTAGTTTCCCGCTGCAATACTTCTCTTCACCTTCCTATTTCACTTTCTTTGGATTTGATGTACTTTCTTCTCCCAAATCTCTCAATCCCCTCCAAGATCCAACTTCCCATTTCTTCATGAACCATAATGAGAACCTTGGAGCTAGTATCGTTTCTAAATTCCTCAATGGTGAAAATTATCATTCTTGGTCCATGCCATGGCCATGTTCCTGAAATCAAGGAACAATCTCCAATTCATAGATGGTTCCCTCTTAAAACCTTCCATTAATGACTCAACCTTCATCTATTGGGACATATATAATACCTTTGTAGTTTCTTGGTTAATACAATCAATTGATACTTCTATTGCCCAAAGCATCTTGTGGATGGAAACAACTTTGGAGATATAGGAAGACTTGCGTGAAAGATACTATCATGGGGACGTATTTCATATTTCAGAACTTCTTGGTCAAATATACACATATAGGTAAGGTAATCTTAACATAAGAGCTTACTATAACCATGTTAAATCCCTATGGGACAAATTGGATAATTTCAGACCAACTCCTTCATGTTCATGTATACACAAATGTACCTGCACCTTAATCCCCACAATTAAAGGATATAGAGAAAATGATTATGTCTTTTGTTTCCTTATGAGGCTTAATGACCAATATGAAGGGGTAAGATCCCTAATCATACTGATGGACCCCCTACCTTCTATCAATAAGACTTTTGCTATCTTAATTCGACAAGAAAGGCACATAAACTCACATTTTAGTGAACCTAAGGTCCTTATGAACACTGCTAATATGGGATACAACAGTAGCAACAATGAATATGGAGGAAATTTCAAGAGCAACAAAGGAAGATGCAAAGTGTATCAGAATCAAGCAGGAAGAGGCTCAAGAAGAAATCAAGGTAGAAGAGGCACCAAAGTATGCACTTATTGCCATAAAACAGGTCATACAATTGATCAATGTTTCAAGAAACATGACTTCCCACCACGTAGAAATTTCAAAAATCATAATACCAACCACCTGACATTTTTGAGGGAGAATCATGTAACGGTGACACCAAAACTGAAGCAATAGAGCAGCTTGGTCACAACAACAATGATGCACAAGCCTTTGGAGTTAATATTACTCCTTAACCGCACCAAACAATTCTCTCCATATTACAATAACCTACACCAAAGGCTACTCACAGTGCCAATCAAATCAGCACACAATCTGGTGGACCAAGTGATAAAGGCAACAAGTATTCGTTAATTTTTTGTTCTAAAACTTGTGATTGACACTTTGATGCAGGAGCCACTGATCACGTGTGTCACACACTCTCACAATTCCAAACCTACAAGAAGATCAAGGACGTTTCTATAACTTTGCCTAATGGTAGCCAAATATCTACCACAATTTCAACGAGTATCATTTTTCCCCCAACCTTTACTTGAATAATGTTTTGTACATAACTTGCTTTAATTTCAACCTGATTTCCATATCTAAATTAATTGATTCTATCTCTTGCCAACTAAATTTCTCCAAAATTTATTGTCACATTCAGGATTGCCTATCTTTGAAGATGATTGGTGTAGGTGAATTAAAGAATGATCTATTTGCAATAAAAGCTTCTGTAAAGACTCTGCCTGCCATGTGCACCACACTACAGGATAAGAAGATTAATATCGTTACTACCTATGATAATGACCTATGACATGTTAGATTAAAGCAACCATCTCATAGGAAAAATGATCACTATGCAAAAACTTTTTCCTTCTATTAAGTACAATAAAACTAAGGATCCTTGTCAGATATGCCATCTAGCTAAACAAAAGAAATTACCATAAAATGATAGCACTTCTGAATCTGCAAACATTTTTGATTTGATTCATATGGACATATGAGGCCCTTTTTCTATCCCTAGTACATCTGGTCATAAATATTTATTGACCATAGTGAATAACAAATCTAGATTTACTTGGTTGTATTTTCTGAAACTCAAGTCAGAAGTCCTTGATTTGATTAGGAATTTTAATTCCCTTGTTCTTACTCAATTTGGATTAAAAATAAAGTGCATAAGAAGTGACAATATGAAGGAATTTCCCCTCAGCTACTTCTATGCAGAACAAGGAATTCAACATCAAACTAGTTATGTTGAAACACCCCAACAAAATGGGGTTGTTGAGAGAAAGTATCAACACATACTTAGTGTTGCTAGATCCTTAGTTTTTCAATCTAATCTACATTGTTGTTTTCAGAACTTTGCCATGACTCATGTTGTGCACTTGATCAATAGACAACCTAGTAACTACTTATTTGGTGACAACCCTTTTAAGATTCTGTATGTAAAACTACCTAATATTTCTCACCTTATGACATTTGGTTGCCTTTGCTATGCTGCCACTCTCACATATTAGAGAAAGAAACTTGATCATATGTCCAAGAAGGGTATGTTTCTTGGACTGAAAAGGGATTAAAGGAATATGTGATGAACACTAACACACATGAAATTCTTATATCTAGGAATACTATATTCTATGAACATATTTTCCCCTTCCATGGAATAAAGCTTACTGAAAAAGACCTTACTATAATATTACCTGTTGAAACTAACACAAACTAGACCTATGATGATACTAACAATAGGTCTAATGCACAAATGAGTAACAATGCTGAACCCTCATCTGAGAGCACCCTAGGAAACCAAAATATGATCAATTCTCAATCTGTTACACTTGCTGAAAACAATATGGATATAACTAATGCTCAAACTGAGGTTCATGTTGAAACTCATACTCCTAGAAAATCACTTAGGACTAAACACAAATCTCAATATTTAGAAGATTATCATTGTGCTTTGACCACTTCTACATCTCATTCAGTTCCACCAAGATCTTCAAATGTAAAGTACCATATATCTAAGAGTATATCATATAACCAATTGTCAAATGCTCACAAACACTTCTCTCTCAATATTTCTTCTGATCTTGAACCAGATAGCTACAATGAAGCCATCAAACATGTTTGTTGGCAGAAAGCTATCCAAAATGAGCTTGATGCTCTTAATGCGAATAACACTTGGACTTTAACCAATCTTCCTAGCACCAAGAAGGCCATAGGATGTAAGTGAGTTTTTAAGCTTAAGTATAAATATGATGGATCTATAGAAAAGCACAAGGAAAGACTTGTTACCAAGGGGTTCACCTAAACTGAAGGTGTTGATTATATAGAAACCTTCAGTCTGGTTGTTAAAATGACACCATTAAAGTCATTCTTGCATTGACTTCAGCCAATAATTGACATCCTCACCAATTGGATATGAATACAACATTCCTTCATGGTGACTTAAAAGGAGATCCGATATGAGAATCCCCCCAGGTCTCACTATTGATAAACCTCGACTAGTCTGCAAACTCCAAAAGTCCCTTTATGGATTTAAACAATCTTGCAGGCAATGACATGAAAAACTGACCAACATCCTCCTCCAAACAAGTTACCAGAAATCTTTTGCAGATTATTCACTCTTTACTAAGTCTACTTCTTCTACCTTTACTACTATACTTGTGTATATGGATGATCTTGTATTGGTAGGAAAGAACTTGAATGAAATCAATGACATAAAGACAATACTCAACTCATATAGTGACGTCTCTTTCCAACAATTCTTCAACACTTCAAGACATATGCTTCCAAAGCATATGTGTATTACACTTTCTGGTTCCTAAAATTGGTGTATAATCTCATTGACATTTGTGTAATCTTGGAGTCAATTGTTTGAAGGTAGGATTTGGTACAAAAATGGAACTCGATATGAGACAACTTTGACTCATTGGTGTTAAATGTTAAAACTCCAAATTTATTTGTTTTGTAGGGTGAGTTATGAACTTGTGTTATTTATTTTTATTTTGCGTTTGTTAAGTGATACTTTTGGATTGATATATGTTTTGCAATTTAGATTTTGAATTTGTTAAAGACTTAAATTGTTTATTTATGTGAATTTTGAGTAGATTATGAATATGAACTATAAATTTGAGTATCTACTTATTTGAAGTTTTTTTGTTATAGGTTTTTATATATATAAATATAAGCTGATATTTTTGGTTTAACCGACATGCGGTTTAATTACTAAATCACTGGTTGAACCACTGTACTACTATACCAGTACCTGTCCGGTTTGATAATCGGTACAGTTTTAACAACACTGCTTCATGGGGTAAATTCAGCCGTGAATAAGCATGTGATGTGAGAATAAGTACCATAATAAGCTTGAACTCTAAATATGATAAATTGATAATTGTATTCTTCAAATGTTAAATATCTATGTACCATTAGTACAAAAAATTATAGATATCACTGAATAATTCACCATTTATTTATATTATTTTTTAAGAGTCAATAATTATTACTCTATACATAATTTTTACACTATCACTCACATACATTTTTTCACTAAATGTAGATACCTGTACGGTCCATATATTTTATTCTATCGCGTACTATTATACCACAATAAGCTTCACCTTTTAAAGAGAGAAAAATACATTAGACATTCCTGCACATGGATTGAGGTAGAAACTGTAGTTCTACACTTCTACTAGATGCCACATTTAAAATTTGTCTATATTTTCTGCCAACATTTTGGAATATAATAAATTCATTTTTAACCAATAATGTAGTTTCCAAACAATTGAAAAATATCCATTTTGCTGGAGATCTATGTGTTGTACTTGTATATCTGCAGTGTCAGGTGGTTTGTGCACACATAAGAAGACCACATTTGACAGTGATGATTATTCGCCATAGTTTCAGAATCGTTAGGGAGACATTATTATGATTATAGCTACTTCGTGTTCCTTATACTTTTCTTCCCCTTTATTTTACAAACCAGGCAGTGTATTAGATCTTTTCTTTTTAAACTTGCTCATTATTACAAAACATGGTAGAGCTCAAAAAGAGAAAAATAATTAAGAGCAAATCTTACTGAATGGTTTAAATATGATAAAATGAGAAAAAAATTATTATAGAGTGTAACAAAAAATATGTATATTAGCTATATTCTTCTAATGAATGTGGTAAGTCAAAATCATGTTCTTCATGTTATATTCAGGCAAGAAACGAATTAGACCATTTTGGGTGAGTACCTGAAAAGACATTGTAATGCTCATGTCAATATATATGAAGATATGTAGAGATAAGGTATAGTGAGAGTATGAGAATATGAGTGTAAGTAAATCTCCCTTATGGAGGGTCTCTTCTATTTATAGAGAGGTTGAGTGAAATATATTTTAGAGTGAGTACCTTAATCATGATGAGTCGTCCTACCATGTCTTTGGTCAGAATGGCGTGAGCTACTTTATCCATGTTAGAAAGCTTTGTTGTGTCTATATTCTGAGTGACACACTGCTTTATCTAGGGCGGGTAGCATTGTCGCTTGCCTAGACTGCCACAATTGTATATTAGGTATGCTCTTGCTGCATCGCAGAGACTATCTCGTAGTGCTCACACGACGTGGTCGACTCTATGGCAGGGCACACACTGTTCATGTGGCACATCAGTCTTGTAGCATATGTTTATGATTTTGCATGTGTTGATTAAACTATGTCTTGTGATTATCATCCATTCTCATAGCTAGGCCCTCAACAGCCACAACCAACTCACGTCGACACATCCCCGTCCTAATAGATGTATTTTCTTATAGCTAGTCAAGTGATGTCCTCATTCCAATACAGAGGCAATTTGGGCATGTTGGCATCGCCAAAACTTCATGAGTTGCTCAACCTTACAACTCAACTTGGAAGAAATCGTTATTCCAATGCTTGAAGGTTGATTCGAAATGACTAAATAGTGCTTGCCCATTCTTTGATTGGATGTACATCTAATCATACCTCCTCGTTCATCATCCTTTAGGTGTTGAGTGTCACTCGGAACAACCACAAAAACACTCGAACTATACAAGAAAGAAAATGTATTTTCTCGAATGCATGAATAAAACCCCACAAGTTCAAATTTAGTTATGAGGGATCCACCTGTAGGTATGTGAGGATAACATCATCTGTCAATCGTTCAACGAGAATCTGAACTTGATCTTCTGAAAGTAAGCTTTGCAAAATGATCGAAGACTGTCCTCACACCAATAGGTTTTTCCATGTTAAATATCGTATATTCATTTTTCTTACTACTATACTTGCTTCTCTTTAGTTCCTAACTGATCCAAATATATTCTTCCAAGTAGCGCTCTATTCCTAACAACAAGGAACAATGTGCTCTAGTGATTTTTTCCAAATGTCAATCATGAAGCATCATATGTTGTCTCCAAGTAAGCAAAGTCAAGGAAGTTCCCCTTCTTCTACATACATCTCTCAAGTTTACTAACTTAGATATTGTATTGTGAAGGATCAAAGCCTCTCTAATTTTTGTCTTAAATAACTACTCATCCAAAGTTATCAACTTTTAGAGTCTACTTACAAGTTGAGTTTTGAAGTGAAAGAAATAGAAAGGGAAGACTTGAGAGTAATAAAATACATTTATAAAATGACTCTGATGCTTTCTTTTTTCCTTCCTTTCCCTCTAAAACCTAATTCACAAACGAACCCTTAAGAGATGAAAGATTGACTCTGTAATGGGGATTTTAGGATAGCCATGGATAAAAGGCTTTGCTAGTATAATGCCTCCAAAACTAAGTTACATATCAACTATTTTTGATGAACCAAAGTTACATGATCCACTATTTTTGCCTCCACTAGTTCTTTGTCCCAAATCTTTCATACATTTTTGTGAACTGGTTCATCAAAATCAACTGACCAAAAAATATGCATCTGTCTGAAATGATGTACTATATGAGGCTATGGCTAACTGAGAGATAAATAAAAGGTGATCCTAAGGCTTTCACTTAATTGGGTATGTGAATGATAGATATACGCAGTTTTACTCTACAAGTGGAGAAGTTTTTTTCAGGATTTAAATACGTGATATCATGATCACTAAAGAACACCTTACTATTACATCAAATTTACCCTCTTTGCATGCATCACCATGGCTGAACTCTTGATGATGCAATAAATTGCATATCATCTTTTTTTTTCTTTTAATTAAAAGATAAATAAAAAGCGCATTGAAGTAAATTCAAAATTGCTAACAAATACTATGTTTTTCTGAAGTAAAATATGAAATACATGTATGAAAAAAGAGAGTAAGTAACAGATAAAAATAAACGTATATAATATGATCATATTCAAAATTCAATGTTCAAATTACAACACTCCTTATTGAAAAGGAAAAAAATGAATCTATATCTTTCTAGCATAGCACTGAGATGAAAATCATCAAGGTACTAGTACATTAATGAAAACATGAATAGTATTGGGGGCCTAAGGATTTATTTGAGAACCCATAAGTATGTGAACTAAAAAGAAAAGAGACATGCAAATTAGTCTAACATGGACAAATCTCTATAAGTCTTTGGTATATCTTAGTAAAGGTGAGATCATTTCTCTCTTAACTTCTTGTTTATGGCAAAGGCAGCTCCTGCTACAGCCACAATTATGGCAGAAATTATAATGCCTGATTTAAGTGTTTGCAAAGCATCCTTCTTTTTCCTTTCCTTTTTCTTTTGGTTGGCCTCTGCTTGTTCCTTCAACCAGTATAAACATAAAACCAATAAGTACATGATATACACAATAGAGAAAAGATTTGAGTTATTCAATGAGTCTAATAATTTCCACTTAATAAAGGAAAGAAAAATGAGAGAAATGTATAGAATACAACTATTCTTAACAACCTTGCTTATTTTAGTATTGATTTATTGCATTTTTCATCTCTTAAGTCTTAACCTTTGCTTACATGTGAAATTCGTCCCACAACTTTTTTCTACAAGGTGTTGATCCTAAAACTTTTTCGGTTAAGCAAAGTTAATGGATCCATCAAATTCTCATCCAAAATTTAATGGAAGAGTGGACATGGAAAATGGTTAGCATAGCCATTTCACCACCTTCAATTACATTTTAGATGGATAAATGTTTTAAATTGCAGTATCGGTCGTGATTATGGTCGCAATAGTGGTTAATGTAGTTGTGGTCATTGCAGCTTTTGTGGTGTAAATTATCTTAGGAGTAAAAAATATTTTTGAAATCGATGTAATCTGATGCGATTGCATCGTGACCTGATGTGACCCAAATACAACCCAATATAGTTGTATTGCAGCCCGATGCAGCCACATCAGAGTCACACCGTAATTGTGGTGTAATGCAGTTGTGAAGATCACCACAACAACAATATTTGATGCCACTTCATGCTATTGTAAATGAAAACAACAAAAATATGTAGGTAACATCATTACCTTAGAAGCAGCTACGTCAGATGATATAGGATCAACTTCAACTTCAGTGTTTGCCCCAGGATTCAACTCTCCATCAACATCTGCTGGTGGAAATGTAGGTGAGCTTGTCATTTTTGTTTTCTAGATTTCAAGCAATGGGACAATGTAACCTTGTTATTATTATTATTATTGAATAGTAAGAGAGAAAAGAGAAGAAAAAACAAAAACGCATGCATTATCAAGGATTCATGGTCTAATCAATACCAATAAATTGTTCTTTCTCAATTGCCACATGTCAGATTCTGAAAAGGTAAGGTTGTTATAGTTTTATGGTCTTAGCTGAATTGCATTCCTGTTCTCAAACTTCCCGATATACATGTAGACTTGCTAAACTTTGGATAAAAAGGTATTAGAAGGGGAAAATTATCTATTCGGTTTCTTCATAATAATTAGAGGAAAAAAATATAAGAACGGATAATTTATAAGTTTTATATATTTTTATTCTATCATTAATTTTTTATATTTAATTATCATTAACTCTTTAAAAAATAAGTAATACAATTGAATAATGAATAATATAATTATGTTTAAATCTTTACGATGATAATACATAGATATTTCACTCATAATTGACAAATAAAAAACAATCTCTTACTTCTGGCTGCTTAATATTGCTATTTATTTGTTTATTTATGTACCTGTCATTTTGAAGAAATTATAAACATTAGTTAGAATAGAATGATCATCAAAGTTGACTCAATTGTACCATGGAAATATGGCAACTAAAGTGGAATTGATTTTTTTTATCAAAAAAGTTTATGTAAATTAGGTCTCTAGGACTCACCACTCAGAACACTTACAAAAATAATTACATAGTATTCGCAACATAATTTGAAACAATTTGTTTAGGAAGAGGATGGATACATAATTGGGGGTTCAGGTTGATGAAGAATCAGATCTTACCACCGGCAGAAACTAACATTGATTGTAGGGTACTGAGAAAAAAATGCTGTACAATCATAAGATACACATTATTGAAGTTTTACATTTTGTATATTCTCCTTTTTCAGAATAGAATAGGGATCGATAGATGAATTTGAGGCAAAAATACATGAGTAATTTCTCATATGTTTTACTATAAGTGAAGTAACTAATTTTTTCAAGTAATATACAATAATTTTGCACAAACTAAATTAACAAGTTACTTCAAGAAAGTGCAACAAGTTACAATGTTTAAGAGATAAAAGAAGAAAGAACTATATGTGTGCATGTAATGCAAAATGTAAAAAGGTAGCACAGACGTTATAGTACTCTAAAAGTTTGTTTGAGATTTGAATTTTAGAGAGGAATGAAGAGAAATTGAAGACTTGAGAGTCATCTCACAAGTGTATTTATGATTCCTAAACTTTCCATTTATTCTTTTTACTTCAAAATCTAACTCCCAGACTAATTGTTGATTAGTATGACTCAAATGTTAGATGTTATGTTTCTATTTATTAGGCAATAAAGAACCAATATGGTTGTTAGGAATATTTTCATATACTATGTTGGAACACTTATGTAACTGATTATGTTATTTATGTAGGAATTTATTTTTCTATATTAATTTTCTTTTCCATGCTGTATAAATTATATGTCTTGTTGATGAATAAAAAAAGTCTTCTACATACACATTTCATCTCTGCACTTTTGCTTGCTACATAACCAACAAATTGGTATTTAGAACTATATCTTGAGGGATCTGTGAAAACAAATACAAACCAAACACAACCAAAACACTTTCTCTCTTACCTTCTGTTGCCTAAAATTGTCAAAATGATTCCAGAAGTAGTGTCTACTACATTTTCACCTCCATTGTTTACTAAAAAGAATTATCATGTATGAGCTGTTAGAATGAAAGTTTTATTGGATGATAATGATCTTTGGGAAGCTATTAAAAAATATTATATTATTCCAACTCTTCCACACAATGTAATTGTTGCACAAATTAAAAATGAGAAGGAGATGAAGCAAATAAATCCAAAGCAAGAACATGTCTATATGCAAATGTTTCACTCACCATTTTTACCAGAATAATGACACTGAAAACAACCTGTGAAATCTGGAACTTTTTGAAGCAAGAATATGAGGGAGATGAAAATGTCAATGGGATTGATGAACAATATATTACACACTTTTCATAACCTTAATTTAGCATGATTGATTATTCTTGGTGCCTAATTGACTTTGTTTCACATGGTTTAGTGTTTTAGACTTTATTGGACTAATATTTCTAAAATGAGTTAATTTGAGATTATTTGGTCTGATTAAATCTATTATCATTTTCAGATCACATTTGACACCAATCACATTTTGGGCATTATGGAAGTCGAGAATATATGCTGAAGTGAAGATTGTATTTTTACTTTAGGAGTTGTTTTTATTGTAATTTAGCTTTGGGCCCATTGTTTAGGCCCAATTCGGTTTTATGTGTGTTGGAGGGGTTAAATTCGGATTCCCCACTCCAAACACAGACACTTTACTTTTCCCCACTTTGAAACATAAACACATTTTCGTTTTCTCTCTTTTTGCTCTGCTAGGGTTTCACTCCTTCTTCATTTTTCATTTTCGGTTTGTTCTTCCATTGCCATGGAAGGCTAAATTTCTGAACTAAGTTCCTTTGGTAATATATCACAACTCTTGAGGTTTTGTTATTAATGCATTTTCGGTTTCTTTATTGTTGATTTCTTCTATCTTATTTCTGAATATGATTTGCTTAATTCCATTGCTTAGAAATTGGTTGGTTGAGTTTATCTTCACTTAGTTGATTCACTCTCTCTAATGCATGAATGCTTAGTTCATGTGAATTTGTTAATCGTTTCATGCTCATACTGATTTCGCCTAGTTTGAGGTTAAGGTTTTGGAACTTTGAATTGATTATCACTTAGTTAATTGATTCTCAACCAATTAGGAAGTTAATGGTTGAAATATGAAAATAATCTTTTGAAACCGAGGATTGAGTTGTGAACAAACGAACCAAAGGGATTTAGCCATTTTATTACATTGCTTAACTACTGTTTCTGAATATGATTTATGTTCATACTATCCAACAACAAAAACCTCATTGTGTGTGTGAGTATAAGGTGTTTGAAGCTTTGTTTGAAAGATAATCCTTGGGAAACGACCTAGGAGTCACTTCCTAGTACTGCAGTTTTAATTGTTATATTATTTGTATCGGGTACGGCCTCAATCAAATTTGGCGTCGTTGCTGGGGATTATTGGTCCTTGCCAAAGGTTCTTAGTATAGTTTAGTGCGTGTCTTAGAATAACCATTCTGTTTGGGTTTCAAAATTTGCCTGTAGCATTCACTGTTTCAAAATCTGTCTCTAGCATTCACTGTTTGATGTTATGTTTCTATTTATTAGGCAATAAAGAGCCAATATGGCTTTTAGGAATATTTTCATGTACTATGTTGGAACACTTATATAATTGATTATGCTATTCATGTAGGAATTTATTTTTCTATATTAAATTTCTTTTCCATGCTGTATAAATTATATGTCTTGTTGATGAATAAAAAAAGTCTTCTACATAACACATTTCATCTCTGCACTTTTGCTTGCTACATAACCAACAAATTGGTATCTAGAACTATATCTTGAGGGATCTGTGAAAAAAAATACAAACCAAACACAACCAAAACACTTTCTCTATTACCTTTTGTTGCCTAAAATTATCAAAATGATTCCAGAAGTAGTGTCTACTATATTTTCACCTCCATTGTTTACTAGAAAGAATTATCATGTATGGGCTGTTAGAATGAAATTTTTATTGGATGATAATGATCTTTGGGAAGTTATTAAAAAAGATTATATTATTCCAACTCTTCCACACAATCTAATTGTTGCACAAATTAAAAATGAGAAGGAGATGAAGCAAATAAAGTCCAAAGCAAGAACATTTCTATATGCAAATGTTTCACCCACCATTTTACTAGAATAAGGACACTGAAAACAACCTGTGAAATCTGGAACTTTTTGAAGCAAGAATATGAGGGATATGAAAATGTCAAAGGGATACAAGTAATTTGGTACTGAGTTTTCTAATTCTAGAATGGTTCAAAAGATTCTAGTTATACTTTCTGAAAAATATGAAGCTGCAATTTCTGTTGGGTACTAGTAAGGTAAGGCACACCTAGAAGGGAGGGGTGAATATGTGTAGTGGATCACTTATCCCGATTTTTCAATTTATGCGCAGAACAAAAAACTTCTGCAGTTAATCGATTAATAACATGGTTAATCGATTATTGACAATTGTATTAATTAATTATAGTTAGTGTTAATCGATTACGATGATTCTTGATTCTTTGAAAAATAGATTTTTCTTGCAATGAAAATATTGATGATTGCTGATCTTTATTGTCCTAAATTGATTCTTGATTATTCAAATATTGTTACCAATTAACACAGGTCACATAATACAATTGAAACATAAAGCATGTAAAGACAGAATCGTAAAAGATATAGGGAAAGAGAAAGGTGCTTAAGGATTTTTATCCTGGTTCATTTGTGGGTCAACTTGCAAACTATATCCAGACGTCCCATTTTAATCTCGAGAGATTTTTCTTTACTATCAGAAATAAATGTTTGATTATAAGCATTCTTCCAATACACCTAGAAATAGACTTCTTTCTTGAACTCATTGAGCCTACATGCTCGGTTTGACCACTCTATACGCCTACTAGGATACTAACACCATTCGTGAATCTGGCCCCAGTCGAAGTATCACTCAATCCAAGACTTCCTGCTCCGTGAAGACAACCAGTTCTCTAATGTGATGATACTAAACACATCACAAGAACTATCATTGTGTCACTAAATAATAGCTGAGTTATTTTCACACTTAATCGCTTATTGAAAATCTAATTTCGACTCTACAATCCTAAACAGAAATCTCACAACCAGCCTTAAATTAAATGTGAAGATTATGTAGGATTTTTTCAAATGAATGAAAATTAAAGTACAATGAAAAAGAAATTCTCTCTTTTATCTCTATGAAAACTATGCAAGAAAACTTTAAAAGATAAGCAAGCTTTTAAAAATACAACTATGAGAATCTTGGGTTTTCTTTTTCTCTCAATGCACATTTGTTAAAATCATAGCTTTTCTATGTAACTGATTATAACAAATGTTAATCGATTATCTACTATGTTAATCGATTAAAGTACTTATGAAAACATTTTTCAGTTATGGCTTAATCGATTATCAATCTCCTTAATCGATTAATAAGCCAAAAATCCTGGGAGGTTAGCTACTTTAACTCCTTTTAATCGATTATACAATACCTTAATCGATTAACGAATTTCAACATGATATAATCGATTATCAATCAAGTTAATAGATTAATATGTATGAAAATGGTTTTTCTCAATTGTATGGTAAACATTCTTTATGATGCAAGAACATGCAATACATGATTTTGAAATAGATGATTCTTTTATGCACAAAAACCAGGTATGCCTAATGCAAATGCATGAATCTTACTTATCATATATATATATATATATATATATATGCTAAGATGAAATGCCTCAACCTATATGATTTTCATTTTAGACTTTTTGTGCGACTTCTATCTTGGGTTTACCTAACCTAACCTAATCTCTATGATGTCGACCTTGAGTTTTCGGCATGTTGTTTATGGTGATGTCTAAGTCTTCAAGCTTTCATATAACTCCTTGTCTTCATCAAAACTAAGTAGGTTAATCATTGATGTCATCCTTTGACTATTTGCCTTTTCAATTTCATCTCTAGAAATGTCTAAGGATATGTCAAGCATTACCTTGACAGAAGTGTTGAATGCATTACATGCACAAGAACAACGAAGACTTATGATGCGAGAAGGATCAATAGAGAGTGTTTTTCGAACCAAATTACAAAACAACAATGGTTGAAATAACAAAAAATGAGGCAAAATAACAACTATAAAATTGCAGGTTCTACAAACAATAAATACAATAACCAAAGTAGCAACAATGTAGTCTTTCCACCTTATTCCTATTTCAAAGAAGAAAAAAAACTAATCATCCACAAAACAGATGTTGGTGGAGGCATAATGCAAGATGTTATAAGCGTGGCCAGTTAGGGCACATGGAAAAAAATATGCAAGTTTTAACAATAAGAAGGAGAAGCTAAGACTGTTGATGATCAACCATAAGAAGATCAATTGTTTGCAGTATCATGCTTTAACGCCAAAAGTTCTATAGAAAGTATGCTCATTGATATTGGTTGTAAAAACCACATGACTTATGATCGAGCGCTCTTCAGAGAGCTTGACAAAATTATTATTTCCAAAGACAAAATTATTATTTCCAAAGCCAAAATTGGAAATGGGGTATACATGGTAGCAAAAGGCAAATGTACAGTGACAATTGAAGGTTACACAGGTTTGAAATTAAATCACGATGTCTTATATGATCCTGAAATTAAGAAAAATTTGCTAAGTGTTCCTCAGTTGATGAAAAAAGGCTATAAGTTTTTGTTTGAAGACAAACTGTATGATTAATGATTCAGAAGGCATAGAGGTGTTCAAAGTTCAAATGAAAGGGAAAATCTTTGTCTTGGATTTGATAAAAAATGAGCAAACTGTAGTACACAAAGAACACACAAGTACAATGCTTTTGCAGAGAAGGTTAGGCGACTTTCAGCATGATGCCGTAATCATCAAGAACAAGTATAATATTGTTAACAATTTGTTTCACTTAGAAAAAAAGTATCCTACACGCATTGCCTGCCGATATGGGAAGCATACAAGGCTTCTTTTTCCACAATAAAGAACATGGAAGGCTACACAAAAACTGCAACTGATACACACAAATGTTAGATGACCTATGAGTACACCATCAGATGTTGCAGGATATGAAGAAGCTGAAACTAACCATAAATTGATAGATGCATTGAATGTGGAGCTCATGGTGATTGAAAAATGAGACATGTGAGTTGGTAGAGATGCCTAAACACAAGAAGATTATAGGAGTCAAATGGACTTACATAACCAAGTTCAATCTTGACGGTTCTGAGAATAAGTAGATGACAAAAGCTTGAAGTTTACAACTCAAGATCCAAGGATGAGTGTTGATTAGTATGACTCAGAAGTTGATACATTTCTATTCAATAGGCAATAAAAAGTCAATATGATGTTAGGAATATTTTCATATATTATGTTGGAGCACTTATATGACTCATTATGTTATTCATGTAAGAATTTATTTTTTATACATCAGTTTTCTTTTTCATGTCGTATAAATTATATGTCTTGTTGATGAATAAAAAAATCATTCTATTTAACACATTTTTTATCTACACTTTTGCTTGCTACGTAACCAAACCCTAAAGAAAAAGGTAGCAATAACTTAAATTGGAAATCACTTCTTCCAAAATGCTAAACGCAAAATGTAAAACTATTCCCAAAACTTCCTTTTTTAATGATTGCCAAAATCTTTATTACAGGATCACTAATCACACACTAACAGTCTAGCCCAACCACCAATCACTACAGTAGTGTCACTTCCAGAAATACATTTGTCTTCAACAATTGGGATGGTTTTCGACTTTTCGACACTGTCAGATTTACCGGAATGCTCCCTTTGCCTGCAAACCACAAGCATGATGCTTTAGTAGCTACTCAAACTCATAATAATTAAACAATTCAACTAAAAAATTGTCCGAAGATCAACAAATGACCTCGAAATGTGGATGCACTATGTGTGACGACAGATTGTTGCAGCCATGTGCAATTGTGAAAGTAATGTTGAGCTGGTAGCATTGATGAAATATACTCCTTATATCATAAAATACAACTTAATAATATCAACAAAACAAAAAGACAAATTAGTACCTCTATTAATGATGTCTTGTTCTATACAAACGACAGCATAGTGAGAACCAACACCTCTAGAAGCGCAAATTGACAATTGCTTGAGAAATTCTTCATGTCATCAGAAGGCTTGGCAGTAATTTCAGGAAGGGACAATGTTATGTGGTTATCCGGGGGTGCAAATGCATACCATAAACTTATGTGAAAAAATATGTATCTTTTTTATAGAGAAAAAACATATGCAGTTAGAATATATGAGTTTATATAATGTACATGCATTATCTTCCATCCATATTTAATTATTATTGTTTCTTCAAAAAATTAATCCAAATAAATGGTGAATGATATAGTGATTGTATATAAATCACACGACAAGCCCAAATATTTTTGGTAAATCACATGCTTCGATTTTTTAATATTATGAAAATACAACTTAAGGAACTTCATTGTTGTTTCTCTGATACGAATATTCAGTTGATCTTTGTAAGTCTTGTTCGAGTTTAGCCTATTTATTTTTTAATTTTGATATGACAAAATTGATTGAATTTACAAAGTTTTATCCACATAATTTTTTTAACTAATTTGCTGATGTTTGATAATCAAATTGAGACTTGCGTCATTGATATGCATAACATGTTAAATTTGCTTCTTGAAAGAAATCAATAATCTTTATGATTAGTTGGTTAAAAGTGGAAGACATATCGTTTACTCATTAGTTTATATTCTTTTGAAATTAGCAATACAACTGTAGGCAAAGTTTTTTCAACTATAAAGATTGTCAAAAATAGGTTGCGTAATTGAATGGAAGATGCATAGATGAATTGGCCATTCAACGATTTCAAAATGTGAAATCACTTAGAGATTAATTATAAAATACGTAATTTATTTGATTAAATATATTTAAATTTTATAATTTTGACATTGATATTTTCATCATTTTATAATTGATGATATTTATTATTTTAATTTTTAACAATTCTCCTATGCAATAATGTAACTGAAAACCTGGAGTGTTTACAAGAGAGTAATCAATGAATAATATTTGTTAATTAGGAAACAAGAAAGAGTAATCAAATATAATTTCCAGGTGATAAATTAATAATTAAATAGATACCTTAGGCTTCCCATAATTATTCTTCCTAAATTTTAATGATTTTCGATCAATCTCACAATTTGTCTGTTCTAGATGTAAATAATATTGTTTAGATATATGATCTCTATCATTATATAAATATATCAAAACCAAATGGAGCAGAAAAGGAGCAATATATAGATAAGATATGTAATTATCACAGACTGTTCCATACATATAGTGATACATGAAACATGTAGGCGATATACCAGTTAAGTGAATAATAATCAAACTTTGTTAGTGTTGTTCTTTGATGTTGATCGGAAGTGACCAGGGCTAGGACCTCGGTTGAGTAGCTTGCCTCTGGAGATCAGTCGGAACGGAGCTTGAACCCGCTATTGGACATACCTGAAAAGGTTCTCCGACGATCAAGTCAGTATGACACTTAATGAGTGTGAAATGAGAGAAATGAGAGTAGAGAAGAATGAAGGCAAGCAATAAATTAGAGAATGTGATATTAATGATACTTCCTATATGGTGGATGTGGCATTCGGTCATTGGTTGGTTGTAGTTCAGCACATATTATAGGAGTATGATAGGCATATACTGGGCTGTCCTTAACCACCCTACAGGTCTGCTATTGTTGATCTGTCGGGGGTAGGTAGAACTTGCAGGTGGAGTAACAGATGGAATGTCAGTGACACATTAATGGCGAGTCATATATGCATTAATGGTGAGTTAGAGATGCATTAATGACTCCTGCAGTAAGTGTTGTTTGGACTTGGCCGGCCAAGGATGGAATGTTTTCCAACGGGTATCAATCCGGTTTACTTTGGGTGGAACAATTTCTCCATGTCTTGCAGTAGGGTCGATAGTTGGGCGTGCTAGTGGAATCAGAATATTCGGGCGGCCGTTGATGGTTAACATATAGCTTTAGGACCAATCATGTGAGTAGCTTTTAGGCGTAGGGGTAGGTTATGATTATGGTCTGCCCTTGACCGACACGTGCAGGGTCGATAACGCTTTAGATGGGGACCTCGAGTGTCCAACCGATGCATCAATTCACTTCGGATTTCTTGCTTCGTTTTTTGAGCCACTGTTGGATCGTCCTCAAGTAGTTTTGAACGGATAGGATGAGTCCTCGGAGGAGGCTTGGGTCCAGCCTTTTTCCTATGAATAGGGGTTCATCCCCTTCATTCTTCTTCACTTTGCTTTCTAGAGAAACTCATCGTGCTGAGCTTGTGTTGTCTTTGAATCTGGCTATCATCCTTTCCATTTCTTCCAGAATTTCTGACTTCCAATACTCAGTAATTTCTTTCCTCTTATATCTGATTTTTTACGTCATAGTATGCTCCATGAGGAATCTAGTTCTGACGAGGTGGAGATCTTGTCCGAACCTCCACCCATCTTTACTATGCTTGTCTCCTATCACCATCGGCGAGCTCGACTTGCTTTTGGCCTGGGTAATAGTCGGTATGCATGGAGACTACCGAAACTACTCTCCCTGTCGACCTTACTACGTAATCTGAGGAGGGAAAAGGTCGAGGGTGATGCTATTGCGATGGACCAGGCAGCTTTCTCCGAGAAGTATGACGGGCCCCAATTCCAAGTATGGTGGGTTGACAGAGAAGTCATGGGTACTCTTACCTTCTTCGTCCCACCTGTGTGTCCTGTTGTGGATGTTCTTACTCGCCCGACGAACGACATCTTATGGTACACCCCTACTGATCAAGAATGGGTCTGCCAATACATACTCATTGAGAATCATAACCGCTGGAGCTTTTACATGTTTGAATATGTTTGCTGACGGATAGGGGTGAGAATCCCCTTTGGAAGGTGGTACGTCGAGGTGCTGCAATATCTCTAGGTGGCCTCTTCTCAACTGCATCCAAATTCTTGGGGGGTTCATTAGGGCGTTCAAGATTTTTTGTGAGGTCATGGAGCAACCTTGCACCATCTAGTTATTTTTCTGGATCTTCTGGGTGGCCCATAACACACACAAGGATCATAATAAGGAAGCTCACCGAAGGTGGATGTCTCTTTAGTCTAAGAATGATCGTGCCCTCTTCCATCCTTTTGAAGGATCCGTGAAGAACTGGAAAACCGACTTTTTCAGGTTAGAGGCCCGAGGATCTCGCCATACCTGGGCGTATGGCCACGACAGTTGGAAAATCAAGAAAAGAGGGTAGCAGATGAAATCCTTGCTTGGATCGAGGAATGGAGGGTTATTGAGTGCTATAGGCTCATCCAGGGAAATCAAGCATTCGAGGATTCAGTCGATAGGTATCCAGCCGTATGTGTCTATATATTTTATTTTTGCGATTAATATACTCGGCCTAACTTGTTTTCTCTTTTCCTTTTCAGCAACGACTGTGGGTGACCAAGTGGATCAGAGCAGACTCCTGAAATGGGCCACGCAGAAGAGGAAGGATGTTGAGGCCAACAAAAGGGCTAGGCATAGCTCACTAGCTCGATCTGAAGGCTCGTCTAGGGTGGTTGCCACCCCTTAGAGGGAAGGCGGGCGTCCTGTTGACTTGGGGGAGACTCCCCTCTCCCGTCCTAAACCTACCTCTGTTGTTCCTTCCGGGTCGACCCTAAGTCAGTCGGTCGATTTGACCGTTGAAGCAACTACTCATGTCGAGGTTGTAGAAGTGGCTACTACTCGCCAAGAAAGGCATGGTAAGTACAAGGTTGCTAGAGTGGGGAAGGGAAAAATAACTCTTGCCAAGGCGAAGTACAACTACAACATCCCAAAGGCAGTTGAGCAGTCCTTGATAAACCTAGCGATCCGGGAGATGATGGACAACATACCTTTGGTTGAGTTGTTGAGGAAGACCCGACAGGTTGGGGTCTTAGCTGCTTCGGTGGCTAAGTATCTCAAGGGTGAATGAGTACTTGTCACCAGGGTCGGCGAGGAAGCTTTGGCCAACCTGTAGGAGCATCATTCAGGCGAGTTTCATGAACTTAAAGAAAAATATGTTGAAGCCTTGAAGATTTTGGAGGGGCAGAACATGGCTGCGGGTGAAGAACTCTCTTCCATATCACTCTAGCTTAAGGATGCTTGGGAGGTTACTTTGTCAACCTAGGAGAATATGGGTGCCGCCCAAAGGGAACTGGCCTCTCTTGCTGACTGCCTCGGAAGGGCTAAAGAAGAGAAGCTTCAACTTGGGGACAAGTTGAATTTATTGGAAGGTCGGGAGGAGTCAGCCGGAGTTGAAGTTGCCTGGATGGGAAGAGAGCTGGCTGAATTGAAGGCAGTCTATCTGAAGCTAGAGGATGAAGTTGATGCGGCGACTAGCATGAGCTAGGATAATGCTTTTGCCTATGTCCACTTAGCCCTCCCATATTGTGACTAGTCCTGGACGCGGATAGATGCCATGGTCACTCTTGAGGGCGAGCTGGTGGTGACTGAAGATGATGGCCCAATCATGCTTCCTGTTCTGGCCAGAGATGGTGGGGACGCCTGATTTTTAGTTTTTTTATTTTCAATGTAACTGGTAGCCATGTTTTTCCTTCATGCACTTTAATGAAATTTTAGTTCTTTTATTTGCCCATCCAATTCTTTAATATTCTTGTTTTGTTTCATAAGGGTTGTTTGATCGGGAATTGTCGATTGAGAACCTGTAGGTTCTCATCACTGGAATAAAATACCTAGACTAACACCATCACCCGGATTAAAGTAACATAGTCGGGTTAATGAAGTAGAGTAATTTGCATCAGTTATGAAGTAATCATCGTCCGAATTACAGTAATATAATCGGGTTAAATTCCAAATAAAGTAAACCAAATAACTCTTAAAGTAATCAATACTCGTTTCATTGCAAATGAAGGAAAACAAATAACCTGAAGTGACAATTGCACAGGTTGGGTCCAAATGAGGTAGACCAAATAACTCTTAAGTGATTAATACCCGAATTAGTATAAATGAAATAAATCAGATAACTTGAATTGGCAATTGCCTAGGTTGGTTCTAAATGAAGTAGACCAAATAATTCTTAAGTAATTAATACTTGGATCAGTATAAATAAGTAAATCAAACAACTTGAATTGACAATTGCTCAGTTTGGTTCCAAATGAGGTAGACCAAATCATTGTTAAGTAACTAATACCCATATCAGTATAAATGAAGTAAATCAGACAACTCGAATTGACAATTTCCCATGTTGTGATGAAAGGTTTGTGGTTCAGGTGGATACTACTCATGCCCTCAAGGGGGAATGATTAATGGGAGACTAAAGGGACTTGGTCTTCACTTGGGTTTTAAATATATAGACCGCCTTAAAAGGGGGACGAACCCATGCCTTTGAGGGGTGATTGATGGGAGACCAAGAGGACTTGGTCCTCGCTTGGGTTTTAAAGACATAGACTACCTTCAAAGGGGGACAGACCCACACCTTCGAGGGGTGGTTGACTGGATACCAGGGGGACTTGGTCCTCGCTTGGGTTTTAGATGTAGTCTGCCTTCAAAGGGGGGAAAATCCACGCTTTCGAGTGCTGATTGATTGGAGACCAAGGAGACTTGGTCCTCACATGGGTTTTAGATGTAGACCACCTTCAAAGGAAGACAAATCCACGCCTTCGAGGGGTGGTTGATTGGAGACCAAGGGGACTTGGTCCTCACTTGGGTTTTAGATGTAGACTGCCTTCAAAGGGGGACATTCTACGCCTTCATTAGGTTTGTTAAGAAACAAATGAATAATACCTTGTTAACATATATGTTTTTTGGATTACATAGGTTGTCCGACCACGTAAGGGGTCGACATTACATTTTTTCATTGCATTCCATGTCTTGGGGATCTCCTTCCTTGATAAATCTTCAAGCTTATAGACACATTTACTGATTTTACCAACCACTTAGTAAGGTCCCTCCCAGTTTGGTGCTAGTTTCCCTTTGGCCTGACCAACGTCTACCATTCGAAGGACCAGAATTTCGGCTTCAAAATCTCTGGGGACCATTATAGCATTGTATTTATCGGTAGTTCACCTTTTGACGACGACTTCTCTAATCCGGGCATGGTCCCTTTTCTCTTCAATCTAGTCTAGGTTGTGTCTTAGGGTAGTCGATTTGGCTGTCTTATTGAATTATATCGTTCGCCATGTTGGCTCACCAATCTCTACCAATATCATGGCCTCAACAACATAAGTTAGATTAAATGGTGACTCCTCGGTAGTAGAGTGAGGAGTTGTTCTGTAGGCTCAAAGGACACGGTGTAGTTGATTGGGCGAAGCCCCTTTGGTCTCATCAAACCTCTTCTTTATCCTCTTTAGGATAACCTTATTGGCCGCCTCTGCCTACCCATTAGTCTGAGGAGGCTCAACTAAGGTGACATGCTGCTTGATATGTAGCCTGCATAGCAACTCACCAAACTTTCAATCTAAGAATTGGGTATCATTATATGTTACGATAGCTGCCAGAATCCTGAACCGAGTAATAATATTTCTTCATGTAAATTTTCGGATATTGGCTGAGATGATGGATGGTAGTGCTTTAGCTTCTATCCACTTGGTAAAGTAATCCACCGCTACTATCAAGAACTTAAGTTGCCCGACTGCTGGTGGAAAGGGCCCTAGGATATACATCCTCCATCTTTAGAATGACCATGGGGTCATAGTGGTTGTCAAGTTATTAGGAGGAGCCTTGTGAAGGTTGGCGAACAACTAACATGGTATGCACTTTTTTGTTAAATCAGAGGCATCTTTCTCCATGGTTGGCCAATAATAGCTCGCCCTTAGTACATTCTTTGCTAAAGAGGCCACCCTGAGGTGGTGACCACAACTTCCTTCGTGGATCTCCTAGATCACATATTGTGCCTTATCGGGGTCGGGGCATTTGAGCATTGGGGCAGAAAAGCCCCATCAATATAAAGAGTGTAGCTCCAATGTGTACTAGGAGCTATGCTAGAGGAATCAATGTCTCTCTTTCTAGTCGGCAGGGAGATCACCATGTGACAGGTACTTAATGATAGGACTAGTCTAGTCATACGGGATAAGTATCTATTTGATGGTCATGATGCTCGGTTTCAGGATGGTTCCCTGAATTACAGACCTATTACTCCCCAGGCAATTTGTGCTGACTAATCTGGAGAGTATATCTGCCCGAACATTCTGTTCTCTAGGGACATGCTGGATGAAGGCTCCCTCAAACTTGGACATTAGCTCCTTAACCTTTGTCAGGTACTTACCCAACGACGTGTCTTTTGTTTGGTAAGTACCGATTATTTGTGAGAGGACCAATTGGGAGTCACTACAAATAGTTATTTATTCGACACCGACCTCTCTAGACAATTGCAGACTAGCTATGCATGCTTATACTCGACCTAATTGTTTGAAGTGGCTAAGGTGAAGGTCAATGAGTGTTAAATAGTCATATCATGGTCATTATCCAGCAAGACTCCAGATCCACTACCCATAGGATTGGATGACCCATCCAAATAGATTGTCCATGTCTATCTTGAATTATATGGTTAGGTGGTAAACTCGACAACAAAATTTGAGAGGACCTGACTTTTGATGGCAATCTTGGGCTCATACCGAATGTAAATTGTGAAAGCTCAATGGACTAGGAGATCATTCATCCGACTAACTCCGGTTTGTGTAGGATATGTCGTATAGGTTTATTGGTTCTTACCACCACAAGGTGGGATTAAAAATATTGTCACAATCGTCTTGCTGACATCAATATGGCATGGGCCACCTTTTCCAATTTCTGATAATCTCGGGACCTGGTAATGCCTCGCTTGTGAAATAGACTAGGTTCTAACCTTCTCTATTTTCACGACCAGGTAGATATATAGTGTTTCACCAGGCTCTAGTTTTGTGAGGACTGGAGGGGTAGCCAGGTATTGTTTGAACACTCGGAAGGCCTTTACACAATCATATGACCATTCAAATTTTTTGTTTTTCTTGAGCAGTTGAAAGACTGAAAGAGAATGCTTAGTGACTGAGGGTAGAAATCTGGACAAGGCTGCCAACCGACCATTCAATTGTTGGACTTGCTTTACTGAGCGAGGGCACAACGTATCTATGACGACCTGACATTTTGTAGGATTTACTTCTATGCCCCAACTAGTTGATAAGAAACCGAGGAATTTCCTGGCTTCCACACCAAAGGTGCATTTTTCCGGGTTGAGCTGCATGTTGTACTTGCGCAGCCACCTAAATATGCTTTCAAGGAGAGAGACATGATCCTTCGCATGAAGGCTTTTAGCGATCATGTCGTTCTTGTATACTTCCATATGTAGCCCGACCTGGTCTTGAAATACCTTATTCATCATTATTTGATAGGTGGCCCCTACATTCTTCAACCCAAACGACATGATAGTATAGTAGTATGCTGCCTTAGTTGTGATGAAGACAATTTTATCTTGATTTGGTGGGTACGTAGGGATTTTATTGTAACTGGAATAGGCATCCAGAAATGATAGGTACTGGTAACCAGAGGAGTTATCTACCAGATGATCGATGTTTAGAAGGGGATATGGATCCTTAGGACACACCTTGTTCAAGTTCGTGTATTCGACACACATTCGCCATTTCCCGGATGGTTTTTTGACCAACACCACATTTTCCAACCAAGTTTTATAAGTAATTTGTCGGATGAAACCAGCTACAAGAAGTTCAGAGAAATTTTGGGTAACCTCTATTTTTCTTTTAGTTTCCATTTTTCTTCTTTTTTGTGCGACTAGTTTTGCTCTGAGGTGGATGGTTAATCGGTGACAAATGATTGAATGGTCAATTCTTGGCATGTCGGCAGCTGACCAAGCGAAGAGGTCTTTGTTGGTGGTCAAATAGTCAACCATCCTCGACCTTTGAGCTTTTGTGAGGGTGTTACCGATGTAAACCAGGTTGTCCTTCATCGGCATGAGTTGTAGAGAAGTTTTTCCCCTTCTGGTTCAGGTCAGTAATCTCCTTCATATGCTCTAGCTTCCAATTCAACTAAATGTACACCCTTATGGGCTTACTTGACGGGAGGCTCATATGCCAACAATTCCAAGCACTATGTTGATCCTATTTAACTGTGTATACTCGAAGATCGGAGGATAGGAATTTCATACATAAGTGTGGTGTGGAGACCACTAACTCAAGCCGAATTAACATTGGTCGGCCAAGAATGGTGTTGTAAGCATATTTGCAATTAATGATAAAAAACTTGGGCTCAATTTTTGTGTGTCAGCGGTTGTTCGCTGATAGTCAACTAGACATCCATAAGCTCATGTGGGGTAATTCCATGACCGGTGAATCCCACCAACTGGCCATTATATGGTAATGGATCTTGGTCATTCAACTCCATTTTTCAAACAAATCTTGGAACAAGATGTCCGCTGAATTGTCCTGGTCGATGAAAAGTCTTCCAACTTTCTTATTGTTCAACTTAGCTGTAATGACTATGGATCCTCATGGCCTCGGATGACACCTTTGTAATCACGGTCGTTAAATGAGATTGTGGGTGCAATTGTATGTTCACCTTGTTGGCAGGTGTTTCAGGTATTGGCTTGCATTACTTCCCTGACATATCTTTTTTGAGCCGCTCTTGAGGTGCCCTCTGCAGCAAAGCCTCCAAAGATGGTATTAATATCAACCAAGCTCTTATGTTGCCTGTTGTTGGAACAATATTTGTCTACACGGTCCTTGTTTGGAGGGTATTGTCGTTGATTTCTTGGAGGGGAACATCTCCTAGATGGGTTGGGTTGATGTGATGGCGGTGACCGTCCTCGCCAGGTTACCCTGGCAATGAAATGCTACAAGTGGTCGACTTATATCAAGTCTTTTATTGTGTCATGAAGCTAGTTATAGTCCTCTATCATGTGCCCAAATATATTGTGAAAGTCAGAATACTTAGATAGATCATGGGTTCCCAATTTCTTGCTTGGGTTGGATTTCGGGAGTTGGACATGGTGGGTGGCCATGATTTCTTGTAAAATATTGGAGCAGCTAGTATTAAATGGAATGTAGGTAGTGTATTTGGATTTTTTAGGTGGTCGTGGTGGGTCATCTTTGGGATGATCATGACATTTTGGCCTTTTGGTTTCCCATGAGGGGTGGTCATATGCGGTGTGGTCAGAAGATGGTCGGGTGGGATGGGTTTCTTCTAGGTTAATGAATTGTTGAGCCATTGATCAAAGGTCATCCATCGTAAGGTAAGAGTATCTAGCTAACTCTTGTCTAGAAGGGCCATCTTGAAGGCATGTGACCAAGATGTGCACCGCCACCTTGGGACTTAAGGTGCAGACTTTCATGACATCTATATTGAACCTATCCAGGTATGCACGAAAGGGTTCATGTTGGTCTTGCTGAATACCAGACAAGATGTATGAAGACCTCGGTTGTTCCTTGCTCACCGTAACCCGAACGTTGAATTTGTCGGCTAAAGTTGTCAACTGATCACTGATGTTTGGCGGCAACTGAGTAAACCACTACAGAGCAACGCGTTTCAGAGTTAGGGGGAAAGCTCGACACATGATAGGATCGGTTGCCCCATGTAAAAGCATAATCACTTAGAAGGCGTCCAGATAGTCTTCTGGGTCGGATGTTCCATCATTGCTTGGGTAAGGATGAGGACATGATGGCCTTAGTGGAAATTTTATTGGTTCCCGAGGGATTACAGTCGGATGAGTGATTTGTGTGTGTAGTTTTTGTTTTTATGGGGCATGGTGAATACACTCATAGTTCATCCTCATAGCTCTGATGACCACTTGATGACAATCTCCTGGGGGTGCCTTTGTTTTGGATAGTTCATTAGCTTGAATGGTTAAGGAAAATGTGTATGGGGTACTATTGGGTTAAGTGTTTATGTTTAGGGTTGGTGTAGATGTGTGTGTGAGGCACAAGTGAAATGGATAAGAAATAAGATGAGGGGCGCCACAAGCAAGGGTTACTTGATAAGCCATTGAGGTTCACCACAAGCAAGGATGCCTAATAAGAACAAGGATTGGCCATGTCCGCAATAGTTTCAGGAGTCACACTCAACTAAAGACAATCAAATTTTAATCAAAATCAAACTTAACTTTTAATTCGTCATGAAATTCAATTACATATAGGTGTGACTGGTCAAAAAGGGCTTCCACTTAGGTGATTAGATCCCATGGCTTGACTTGGTCGATTCGATTGGTTGGCAATTTTGAATTTGAACTTCATAAGCACATGGTTGAATATATTGATCTTCACTCAACAACTCAATTTGACCAAGCTAGACTTTAGGACACAGTTTGGCCAATAAAATACCCACAGTCATTTTGAATAATCTCCTAAGCCAAAATCCAAATATGAACTCTTTGAAGATAATAAGAAATAGTTACTCGGGTGGAAATTCGAAAATAGAAGCAAACTTCAATTTGGCTACTCTTAGCAAAATTTGACGATGCTAAAATTTAGGACAAAAATTCCATATAATTAATTGACTAGTTTTCTTGAGCCAAAATATAATCTTGAATTTGGCTATTCTTAACCAAATCTGCCCAGCCGAGAATCGTGGTCCTTGCACCATATCTTTATTTGAAAGGACTAACTTCATTTTGATCAAAGTTTTGCTGAGCCATATGTTTTACCTACGCCTCAATTGGAATTTGAAAGAGTGTGGATCCATCTTGGCCGAGATATTTGTAGTTGTTAGCCATTTTGATCGAGATTCTTGTTGTACAAGGTCAGATTTGAAGTTGAATGAGTCATCTTCAATTTGATTACAGTTTCATCGAGTTATCTTTTGCCCATGATCCTCATTTTGAATTTGAATAAATTACAATCCAAGTTGACCGAGACAATTTTCCATTTGATCGAGTCATTCTTGAAAACATGCATTCTTGCCCAGTTTGGTGCCCATGCACCCAATGCCAGCCTCACATTGGCTTGGCCAGGTTGGCCACCTATGGACCATTTTCCATGTCTTGGTCATTTACTTGGACACTAATGAACCATTTTACTACAAAATTAATTAATTAATCCCCCAACCCCCATCACATGAAGTTATTTACAAAGTAAATAAAAAAATGGTTAAAATAAATCCTAAATTACCCATGAGACATAAGTCTCATTTATTATGAAAAATAAACTAATAAACTTAAGGACATAAATGCCCTTCCTAAATATGGTCTCAATGGTCAATGGTGTCCTTGGTGAGCTTGAGTGTTCCTAATTTAGCCTTGGCCCTAATAATACGACCTTCTTGTTTTACATCAGTTTCAAGGTTTCTTCTACAATCTACAGTATTATGCAACTGTCCAGATTGTCGCATTCTTAAGATCTCACGGTCTCTCCCGACGATCTCACGAGTGGTGGTACAATCGTGATTTCATTGAACTCGCATCTTGCTAGTGGTAGAAAACTCGTAGGATCTAGCAATTTCACGAGTAAAATCGTGATCTTAACTACTATGCTTAACTAGCTCAGAAAACCTAATCTTGTTGGTTGCTATGGTGGCACGGTGGTACCAACCAGTACATGGAACCATAATGTTTTGGTCCACTAAATGCTAAAGAATTGACATAAAATATATGTATGACATACATAAAGGCCTCAAAGGAAGAATGATCTAGCTTGCTAGTTGGTAGGCATAAGAAAAATGTTATACAAATGAATTGTTGTTACCGTAGCTTGCAATAATTCTGAATGGTACGAAATAATACTTAATGACTAAGTTACGACTAGGTCACTTTCTTTAAGATGTTTTGTAGTACTGCTAAAATTGTGCAAGAAGACTATCAACCACGTTGTCCCTAGGATAAAAGAGCTCAGATCTATATTATAAAATTCTTACTACACCATATGAATCGATCTCGAATACACCCACAACAATATGACTATTAGTGCCAATTTTCGAAATTCCAACAAATGAGTATCAGTGCTAATTCTCAAAATTCCCACAATATGGCTATCCGTGCTAATTTTTTCCCACAATACTGACTACTAGTGTCAGTTCTAGAAATTCTCTCAATTTGGCTACTTGTGCCAATTCTTAGTGCCACAAAAAGAAAAAGGGAGAAGTTTGTCGGAAATGCGTCGGTGGAAAATATGAGGGGGAAACAAAAATTTGAATGAAAGCGCATTCAACTTAGGGCAAGAAAATATGAAGGGAGGAGACTTCTATTAATAACATGAGATTTATTCCAAGTTCCTCATCTCTCGTATGTGGGATTGGGAGTTGTGTTTTTTCTTCTTCAAAATCTTCTATATGGGACTTGGGAGTTTTTTAGATCTTACACCCAGAAGTTCCCATTAATGGATTCCCATAAACCAAGTTCCAACAATCCTCCACTTGAAATTAAAAAACGATTTCAGAGAATTTTTATGGTCTCAATAAGATTGTGCATAAAAGAAGGTGTCATGTGACTTGAACCTTTGCATAGTAAGTAAGATCCAAATTTTACTAGAGTGACTTGTGGTCTTGAACTCTATCTCCAACATCAAACCACACAAAACCTTTTCAAATGTGTATTATGTGCATCCCATGCGTTAAAAGACCATGCATGTCTATCCCATTATAGTGAACGCTCTAGAAATTTATGCCCCTAAAGTTCATAGGAAGTGGCCCCCACTTCCACATTCACATTGGTGAGTCTATCAAGAATACTCCTATTGTCTAGGTACTTCACTCCAATTGGAGTATAGATCTCATTAAGAGTTTAACTCATCCTTACATATAATGCATGAATCATGCTTCTCATAATTTTATAGCATGTTTATTCTCATAACACTTCACAACTTATTAGTACTCATTGAACCTATTTCTTGGGATCTCCAGTCAATTAGGTTAGGTTACCATTATGAGTGATCTTCACTTTAAAGGCAATAGTCCCATACTCATAGAAGTATTATGGACTTTCTCTCTAGCTAGTCATTTCGTCAAAAAATCTGCTAAGTTATTCTTAGTGCATAGATGATCCATTCTAACAGCTCCTGTAGAGAGTAACTCTCTAATGGTGTTGTGCTTACGATGTATTTGTCATTTCTTACCGTTATAAAAGCGGTTCTCAATTTTTGAAATAGTTGTGGTACTATCACAATGGATCAACAAAGTTGGTATCAGTTTTTTACATAGGAGAATCTCTACAAGTAAGCTTCTCAGCAAATTTGGTTCTTCAATAGTTGTTGCTAGTGCTATCATCTCAACTTCCGTAGTTGATTGTGCTAAAATAGTTTGTTTCTTGTTAGACTCTAGACAATCCATCTCATCATTTATGGCTTCGTGCCACAAATAAACATCCAAAGAAGTTAAAACTTCTTGGAGAGTTGATTGATTCTCCTCCAACATATAGATCATATAATCATGTCTATACTCTGTAGCAGTTGTTGCTCTCTTACATCTTCTAGGTTCCATTTTGAACCTTTCATTTTTTATCATTATCTCTAATCAATAATGGTGTGCCCCCACTATTCCTCAATTTAAAATATAATTTCTTTTTCATTGAAATCAACATCAATTAGACTCAAAGATCACTTTTGCATTAAGGTCGTAGAACATGCATGCCTTGTTGTTTACAACATACCCAACAAATACATATTCATAGGCTCTATGAGTTTAACTCTCTAGGGGAATACCATTAGAAATGATTTCATAAGCAACTCTGTGTATCTCATTGGACAGAGACTCTACTGATTTATCATCAGTCGTATAATACTTGAGGTAAGAACAAACAACATATTTTTTAGTCTCATCTTCCACAGTATCATATTTTTCTCTCAAGTGCATACCAAATTAATTTGGAAGACTTATAGGGCTATAGTAATTATAGAGATCATCATACAACTCGTTCAGAATGAAATTTTTACATTGGTAATCATTTTCATTCTAGAGAGCTATAACAATAACTAGTTTATCCTTATCCTCTTTTCTCCTACTTTTTCCAGCACCACTAGGACATTAGTTTTTAGAACATGGACAACTTTTTTTATAGTGAGAAAAAATTTCATCCAATGTTGCCACCATTTGAAATTAGTACCATCAAATTGAAATGGTTTGTTCAAGTCAAAGCTATTTGGTCTAGTAATATTATCTACGAATGTCATTACAGTAAAAACATCTAAAAGTTATTGTTACTATAGCTTGCAACAATTCTAAATGACACAAAATAATACTTACTGGTTGAGTCACGACCAAGTCGCTTTCTTTAAGACGTTTTGTGGTACTACTAAAACTGTGCAAGAAAACTATCAACCACACCGTCCCTAGGTTAAACAGCTCAGATCTCTGTTATCAAATTCATACTGCACTATAAGAACCAATCTCAAATACACCCCCCCATATTATGACTACTAGTGCCAATTATCGATTAACCACTTTGATAATTGATTATCGAATACAATGTTCAGCTTATCTAACTGAAGCTACTAACAAGATAATCGATTAACTATATTGTTGATCGATTAACACATATAGAAATTACAACTGTTTTAACATCCCCCGCAAGCTGAAATATATCATGCATTCCATATTTGAAATGATTGTGTTGAACACATTGATATACTCTAATACCTCCTCTAGATGGTGAGTGAATCTATATCTCTCAGTCTTGAAATTTGAATGTGAAGCAATACTGACGTTTAACCACCATAGGCAGAAGCAATTTCTCCAACGCTTAACCATCATTTTGACAGAAGCAAACCAATCATGTGGATGAAAGAGAGAAAATAAATGGATCTTAAACTTGATCCTAATATGTCGTTTCAATGATGAAAAATACACACTATAATAATGTTGTGTGTTCATAAGAGGGTAAAGAAAATAGAGTACGAAAAAATAAAGGTTCACAATGAAGATGAAAAATATGAGAATTCATGGGGGCCGAGAAAATGAAAGAAAATCGAAGAAAACTCATAGGGAGCTGAATAGAAACATCAATAGAGTGACCATAAATGTGTCTCTGAATTATGGTGGAAAATGTGTGATAGGCGTGAGCAATAGTTGTTGTTGCTTTGGTTCATCCTGTTATAGTTATTGGATGATAGAGCGTTTTTCTTGGAGAAAACTTCTTGTCGGGTACAATAACTTCATTTTCTCTATATTGTGTTTAAAAACTAGACTAAAAGAGCCAAAATTGATAAAAACAAGAACATTATTGATGGAATAGCATGTGCTTCAATGATATCAGAAATGAAACCTTCTATAATTCTACCAAGGGTTCCCCTAATATCAAACATTTTTTAAATGCCACATGTTCCCTCCTTACTACAACTAATAGTTATGATCCCTCTTTTTCTACGTTAATCTCTCCAAGAGGTATATGCAACAATGAATAAATTGACGAACGATGATGATTGTTTGTTGAGTTTCTGATTCTTGTAATTGTTTAACCATTGTGCTAGTGCTCCATACCTTTTGTTTGGACCCTTCAAAAGGGTGTTATATTTTGTTCCTTCATTGACACCATTGAAGGATCCGTGTGTACTATCCAATGAATGTCTTGGAGTTCCTTGTCATTGAACCTTTTTGAATGATGCTATGTCTTCTAAAACATTGCAACCCAGCTTCGTTCTTGGATGCACATGGAATGCCTTGAGATGAGGAAGAAGAACCACCAAGTTCTTTATTGTAATGAGAATCATGATGAATCTTGGAAGAGAAGTAATATAAGCGGAAGTGATCAAGAGAAATAAGTATGCTCTGATACCAAGTTAAAATGGTAGAAGACATGGACAAATCTTCTTGATGAGCAAGAAAGATGAGCCATTCATGATTGAGAAAGATAAGAAAAGCTTAATGCATGAATAAGAAAAAGAGGAAAGAATGGAATCAAAGCTTTATTGAATTGAATAATATTTCTCCTCATCATGCTTTACAAAGATTAGGAATAACCCCTTATATACAACATCTCCTATATAGGGGATAGAAACAGAAAACAAGAACTGTTAGAATAACCCTTTTTCTAATCAATTATTGATAAGAAAATCTTAAAGCTTGAATAAGAAGAAAGAAAGAGAAAGAATGTAATCAAAGCTTTATTGAATTGAATCATATTTCTCCTCATCATGCTTTACATAGATTAGAAATAACCCCTTATATATAACATCTACTATATATGGGATAGAAACAAAAAACAGAAATTGTTAACCAGATAATTGATTAACCTTATTCATAATCGATTATCGAATATAATGTTTAACTTATCTAACTGAAGCAACTAACAAGATGATTGAATAACTATATTGTTAATCTATTAACATATACAAAAATCACAACTATTTTAACATCCCCCACAAGTTGGAATGTATCATACATTCCAAGCTTGAAATGATTGTGTTGAACATAATGATATACTCTAATACCTCCTCTAGCTAGTGAGTGAAGCTTTATCTCTCAGTCTTGAAATCTGAATGTGAAGCAATACGCTTAACTACCATAGGCTGAAGCAATTTCATCAAACGCTTAACCATCTTTTTGACAGAAACAAACTAATCATGTGGATGAAAGAGAGAAAAGAAATGGATCTTAAACTTGACCCTAATATGTTGCTTCAATGATGAAAAATATACACTATAATAATGTTGTGTGTAAAATGAGAGGGGTAAAGAAAATAGAGTATGAAGAAATAAAGATTCACAGTGTAGATGAAGAATATGAGAATTCATGAGGGCCAAGAAAATGAAAGAAAATCCAAGAAAACTCATAGTGGGCTGAATAGCAACAACATTAGAGTGACCATAAATGTGTCTCTAAATTGTGGTGGAAAATGTGTGATAAGCGTGAGCAATAGTTGTTGTTGCTTTGGTTCATCTTGTTATAGTTCTTGGATGATGGAGAATTTGTATAATATGTAACTCCTTATTTTTTTGTTGTGCTTGTCTTGGAGATAACTTCTTGATGGGTACAATATCTCTAGTTTCTCTATATTTTGCTTGAAAAACAAGACCAAAAAAGCCAAAATTGATAGAAACAAGAACATTAATGATGTAATAGCATGTGCTTCAATGATACCAGAAATGAAACCTATTATAATTCCACCAAGGATTCCCCAATATCAAACATTTTTTAAATGCAACATGTTCCCTCCTAGCTGCAGCTAATAGATATGCTCCCTCTTTTTCTACGTTAATCTCACCAAGAGTTATATACAATAACATAATGAATGAATTGATGAATGATGATGATTCTTTGTTGAGTTTTTGATTCTTGCAGTTGTTTAACCATTGTGTTAGTGCCTCTATACTCTTTGTTTGGACCCTTCAAAAGGATGTTAGATTTTGTTCCTTCATTGACACCATTAAAGGATCCTTGTCTACTATCCAATGAAAGTCTTGGACCTACCACTCAACACGTAATCAATGGATAACTCTCTACACATTTCTTCACTTCTCATTTCTCATCTTTCTCTCTATTGTCTCTCCACTCTTCAATGAGAAAATCAAACTCATTTCCCTTTTTCTTTTCATGATAGTCTTCTTCTGATATCAATTTATTAACTTCACATGTATAATCTTCTATTTTTTCGTTTCATTAAAACACAAGTAAGTCACTTTCTAAACTTTGTTTCTCTTCTTTCTCTGTTCATTTTCTTCACTCTTCAATGAAAATTCAAACTCATTTTATTTTTATCTACATGTCACCCTTCTTTTGATCATCAATCTATTAACTTCACATATATGATGTTCTGATTTTCCATTCCATGAAGCATAAGTAAGTCATTTTCTAAACTTTCCTTTTCTATACACTCTCTTCACTCTTCAATGAGAAAATCAAACTCATTTTTATTTTTTTCTACATGTCATTCTTCTTCTCATTATCAATCAATTAACTTCGCATTTATCACCTTATAATTTCTTTCGACCCATTAAGCATATGCATGATTTCTTTTTCAAGCTCAAGTCATGACTATTTTATTTTTATCTTATTTTTATATTTTATTTTAAAATATGAATCTTTGATCTTATTCTTAAATGTTATGCTTGATACTTTTATCTTGTTTTGCTTAAGTTACCTTTATGTGTTATGCAATTATTATAAAAAATAAAACTATAATTCAAAATGCAATTATCTAAACAACTATGACTAAAATGTGGTAATATTGTCTCTTGAAGACATTTGAATTAATTAAGTTGTTAGGCGAATGATATGAATATACACCCTACAAATAATGAGTATTCTATTGAAGTAGATAATAATGTGATAACAAATAATGAAGTAACATAGACTCAAATAATAATGAAGTATATTTTGAAATTGATCTTATTTTAGAATCAAATAATAATGAATTATAACAATATTGCTAATAACATAATCATTTCGTTAAAATAAAAAAATGAGAATGATGTCATATAAAATTTATTTTCTTATATTCGTTTCATTTTCGAAACATCACTTTAAGTAATATACAATGCGGAAAATCAAACACACCATTACCTAAAGGTAATAAAAATATAACTCAATATAACTTTGAATCATACTTAATTAGAGAATATCATGAAATGTTGGTACAAAGTACAAGGCGGAACCTAATCGTCGCTCAAATAAAACTACTCCAAAATAAATACCCTACACAGATACACTAATCAAAAAGCCCAAGGGCCTGTGTAGGTATAACGGTTTCCCTCAATCCTCCATGCCCCTTCCTAGGACATCGAAAAGCGGTAACTCAGAATCCTGGCAGAATGATCCATCTGAACAAAACGCGAATAGAAGACAAACAGAAAGAAGAGGGAGTAAGACATCTAATGCATATTACTCATTGACGGCATGGAATTACACGGAATATCACATCCAAACAAACACGCATAATAAACACAATATATACATCACATATAAAAATGCACAATGATGAATGATGTTATAATCTCAGATTAGGAGGATCAAACTCCACAATATCAATGTATGAATGGTATGCTTGTTTCATCTATCCATTCACCAATATCCTCCCAATATGCTATTCTGAAATAACCAAGAGTACAGGTCCCATAACAAGCCGATTTGAACGCACCAAAATTATTCCTCACAAGGATATATGATTGATCTGTTCCGAAGAACTATCCATTTCAGGATGGTGTTGTATCAAACACTTTATGGGCATCCCTCTCATTGATCCTAATTGCAAAGAGGGGTTGTCAGAGATCGTCTAGTTTGCGCTGTGAGAACTGTCCGATCCAACAGAATACCTCATTCAGGAATACAAGGGACTCGTCTCACCTAGACTCACCCTCAAGACTTCGTTGACGAACCACCGCCATCATCGTCCCT
>NC_032017.1:11939409-11940744 GCF_001865875.1 Lupinus angustifolius | reverse complement strand
TTCCTCTCCACTACTTCATATTTTTACATTGGATATACACCCTAACCGAAATTAGCAAATTATGTCTTTCAATCCATCTTTTCTAGCAATCTGTCCATCCTAAGACATCTCCCATCGGGAATGCTTCTAGTGGGTCCCGATCTTAACATATAAACAAAAAGAATAATTTCGGCACCACTACGAACCATCGCTGAATTATCCTGGATGGCTCTCAAGTCAAGCCTCTTACGGTCAGACGATCTCGCTGCATGGGCACAACATAATACTTCTCAGCACCACTGGGAACCATCACTGAATCATCATGGACGACTCCTCTAGCCAAGCCTCTTACGGTCAAACGATCTCGCTCGTGGGCATAATATCACACTCTCGGGCCTCGCCTTTTATTACTTTCAAGAATTTCATATAGTTATTTACCTTTATAACTTCTTGATGGCAAACATGCCATTAGGCTCTCGTATATATGAGAGTTATCGTTCAGACGACTTAAAAAGAAGTCATGTCTGTATGGAGTCCTCTCGTTCGAGCGAGAGCTATCTCCCTCAAGCGAGGGCACATCCATTTTTGAGGCATTTGTGGCTTAAGCGATAGCTATCTCGCTTAAGCGAGAGCTATCTCGCTTAAGCGAGAAAACAATCAGTTATCTTGGTGCTTATTTTAGCTCAAGCGAGAGCTGTCTTGCTCAAGCGAGAATGCCTGAATATCATTTTAATTACTTTTCTCAAGGAAAACATTTCTCATTAATATCACATGTTTTTAAACCTTGAATTTAACAATTATCACATACATATCATTCTCATAATAATCATTCAAACATTATAATTCAATAGTAAACATGGTATTTGCATATATAAACATAACATAAATCAGTATAAGAAATATTGTTGTACTTAATCCAAACAAACATGCAATTGATTAAGTACAAGTTTTCTTAATACTCAAGGCAACTCCAAACTTGGGAGGAAGTTTGGAGGTCAAGATGCATATTCAGACACCACTGTGTCACGATGTATTCTCCATCACCTGAGTGAGGCGGGCTCGCCTGAGCGAGGTGGTCCAGTTATCATGACCATTTTCCTCGCCCTTTTGGGCTACCGGATTGAAACTCTTTGCTGTTTTCGATCCCAATGCATTTTAGTTTCTCGAGTGGTGTTCCTTCATGGATAGCCACCACAATACTTGATATTATTAAGCTATCCTAATCATACAACTTAAGAAAGTATCCGTACAAAATCCAGGCATGCAAAATAATTGATTAAGTACGGGTTTTCTTAATACACAAATATAACTCCAAACTTTTGAGATAGTTTAGGAGATCCGGGTGTCATATTCGGA
>NC_032017.1:11938928-11939309 GCF_001865875.1 Lupinus angustifolius | reverse complement strand
CATATTCGGACACCACTATGTCATGATGTATCGGGCCGCTAGGTTCTCTGTTGAGTGTGTCGGGTCGCTAGGTTCTCTGTTTGCAGGTGAGCTTACTTGATCCAATCTCCTCTTGGAATCTTCGTTACGCCAAAATAACATTAATTAGTTAACTGACGATAATAGTTATACTTACGACATAACTTTTTACGCGAAGATAAAACTTGTAATTTAAAATGAATTTAATTGCTTTCGTCCATCCGATTCAAGGTTGAATATCCTTGAATCATCATTTGTCATTGAAAGTCTTACAATCAAATAACACTTTTTAAAGTAAGATTTTCAATAAAACTTAACCGGAATTATGTCGTAATCCGTGAATATACACCAGGCTAGTTCCCA
>NC_032017.1:11938195-11938828 GCF_001865875.1 Lupinus angustifolius | reverse complement strand
GGTAAATCTCATTATTTCAAGTATACTACTAAAACAAATTTTCATGAACATCTTAACACCTCCTAATTTTTTAGGAAAAAACCTCAAGGGTTAGTATGTGTTATTTTCATAGTCATGAAAAAGAATGACTCTTAATTTAATATTTTACACTAAACATCTTTTAGTTATTTTTACCACTTTAAAGTAACTCAACTAAAATAAATACAAATTTTTTTTATGAACATCTTAGCACCTCTTATTTTTTTAGGAAAAACCTCAAGGTTTAGTAAGTGTTAATTTCATAGTCATGAAAATAAATCCTAAGGTAAGACTTTCTACTACTTTAATATCCAAAACTTCATAACACTTTAAGTTTATGAAGTCAAGACTTTAATAAATCATCTTTTATCCCAAATCATTATTTTAACTTGGAAATCAAAGAGTAAAATATGCTAAACCACTTTTAAAACATAATACTTTCTAAAAACACTTTTAAAACATAATACTTTCTAAAAATGAAACATTTTCGACATCAACTCATCAACATCATCAATTTTCAAGAATAAAATACAAATTTTTTCCTAAACACATTAAATGTTCATTTGATGTTAAAATCATCACATTTAAACATATTCAAATACTAACAATAATTTA
>NC_032017.1:11917600-11938095 GCF_001865875.1 Lupinus angustifolius | reverse complement strand
TCCAAAGATATAGTTTTTCCATCTAAGAACAAGGAAGAAATTTCAAGATTTACAAAAGTCAAAAACTACATAAAGGTTCATATGATTTTATTATCATCCCATTTACTTATGCCTTCATAAAATACTTAAAGAACAAATATAAACTCTACTTTATGAACAACATAATAAAAACTTATAACTTTCTATGAAGTATGAGAAGAAGATGAAGAAAAGAAAATAAAAGACTACCTTAGTTTGTATAGTGAATTTAGTGTAAAAATGAGAGAATAGGGTGAAGTATTTATAGAGAATCGCCTATATCAAATCATAAAATTTATTGCAAAGTAAGTAGATTTAGACTAGCATATGTGATGTGTCTAATGGTGGTGGAGTGAGAGGATTTGTTGAGTGATTTAAGGGCTTTTGGATTTTGTGTAAGAGAATATGTATTTTTGCTTGTTTAACAAGCAAACTTCTTACATGATAGTGATGTGACCTTTTCGATGACACATTCTCGATTAAACCATTCCCGAGTATTGTCGGCTAATACCCAGTCGGATAATAAAAGTCTCCCGATTTCGGTTTACGGTTAGAACTTCGAAACACGGAATTCAGAGTGAAAAATAATTAGAAATGCGTTCTGGACAAACTTGATGTCTATCTTGACTCAAAATAATATTTCGAAACCAATGGCGCAATCGGAATTCGACTCCGAGTTACGGAACTCAAAAACACGTTATTGGGCCGACAACAGCTCAAAAACTTTCCATCACAGAAAATTACGAAAATTTACCACAAAATAGGAAATCACAAAAAAAGACTAACATTCAACTTCGGTTTAATCTAATTCAATACCTATTAATTTATAAAATTAATCGTTGTTAAAATAGGTAATTAATAAAACACACACAGAAAATTTATGGTGTTATAGTTAGTCAATTGTTTGTATTGATAGTTATTTTATAATCAAATAATAATAATAATGCGTACTTTGGAATTGATCTTATTTTAAAATCAAATAATAATGGGTTATAAAAACCCTTATATAGTAAAAATGGAAATAAATCATTGATTAATATTTTAAGGGTTAATCATGTAAATTCATACTATTATACTAAAAATATAAAGAAACAATTAATAATACTTTCAATGGAAATAATTGCACTCAATCATGTAATTGAAAACATAATGAATAATTAATACATTTTGTTTTTTTTTTAATTTTCTTCCTATATTTTAATGATTTTGCCTATTTTGACAGGATGCTATCATTCATATCTATTTATTTATCTTTTATCTTTTGTATTTAATTGTGCTTGATAGATTAATAATAATAGAAGAGAAAAATGTTGAGTTAATCGTTTTAAATTAGATTGAAGAAAAGATCATAAAGCAAAAAAATTAATACAATAAAAAGTGAAAGAAATAATTGATAACGTTTTTAAGTGAAAGAATTGCAGCCACTCATATAAATTGACAACGTTATAGTAAAACGAGAAAGGTGATAACATTTTTAAAGGAAAGAATTACACTGTATAATGTAAATTATAATGTTTTTTAATATAAAGTGCAATTCTTTCCCTTAAAATATTATCAATTATTTAGTTTCTCTTTTATTTTAACATTATAATTTACATGATTGAGTGTAATTCTTTCCCTTAAAACGTTATCAATTATTTTCTTTTCATTTTTTATTGTAATAAGTCTTTTGCCTTATATATTCTCTCCAGTCTGTTTTAAAATCATCACCCAAATCATTTTATCTTTTATTATTATTAATTCATGAAGCACTAATCAATACAAAAGAAAAATAATATATAAATATATTATTAATAGAATCTAGTCAAATAGGTAAAACCATTACAAACATAGGAAGAAATTTCAATTACATGGTTGATTGCAATTATTTCCCATAAAAACTTTATCAATTATTTATTTTCTTTTTTTAGTGTATTATGTTTTATTATAACTCATTATTATTTGATTCTAAAATAAAATCAATTTTAAAATACACATTATTATTATTTGACTCTAAAATAACTCTTAAGGCAAACAATTGAGAAAAATGTATATCATTAAAAAAACAATTGTATTTATTGAATTTATATTATTATAATTTGTAACAAAATAAAATATATTTATTAGTCGGGATTACAAAATGAAATGATTACTCCATTCCATTTTTTTATTCTAACAACATGATTATGTTATTAACAATAACATTAACATTGTAACTCATTATTATTTGATTCTAAAATAATATTAATTTCCTAAAATAATATTAATTTCAAAATACATATCATTATTGTTTGGGTCTATAATTATCTCATCATTTGCTATCTCATTATTATTCACTTCAATATAATACTTATTATTATTTATAGGATTTATATACACACTATTTTTCTAACAACTTAATTAATTGAAATGCATATGAGAGATATAATTGCCACATTTTAGTCTTAGATGTGTAGATATTTCCATTTTGAATTAAAGTAGTTATATTTTTTTAATAATTGCATAACGTATAAAAGTAACTTTAGCAAAAACACATAAAAATATCAAACATCCCACTGTAGATTAAGAAGACCAAATGTGAAGAGAAACTAATATTTCTAAATGAAAAAATAAAAAAAAGATAAAAATTAAATGAACATTACTTGAGTTTGAAAGAGGAATCATACATGCGCTTAATGAAATGGAAAAATCTGAAGATCATACATGTCATGTTAATAGATTGATGATTAAAAGATAGATGACATGTAGAAAAAAAGAAGTGAATTTGATTTTCTCATTAAAGATTGAAGAGAATGTACATAAAAAAATAAATAGAGTTTAGAAAGTCACTTACTCTTGAATAATGGAGTAGAAAATCAGAAGATTGTGAAGTTAATCGATTAATGATCAAAAGAATGATAACATGCAAAGAAAAGGGAGAATATGTTTGATTTTATTATTGAAGAGTGAAGAAAGTGTACAAAGATAAAAAAATATAGTTTAGAAAGTAAGTTATGTATGCTTAATGAAACTAAAAGATCATGCATGTGATTAAAGAAGATGTTACGAAGAGATACGGAAGAGAGTATATAGAAGAAAAGAAAAATAAAGAGGGTAGAAAGAAACTTTAAAGAATAAGATGAGAAATGAGAAGGGAAGAAGTATTGAGAGAATTTTTATAAAAATATCAGCGCGTTCAATTTATAATGAGAAAATAAGAAGATAGTAAATTCATATTTTAATTTAATTTGAAGTTAAAAATCCATTTTTTACAAATCTTTATATTTTTAACTCAATAACGTCAAAATTATTTTTAATTGAAAATTAAGAGAGTCGTGAGAATTTTTTTATCCGAGGGATCCAAATAAAAAAAAAACTTACGTGACTAAATTAAAAACAATAAATTACTTAAAAAAATTAAGTTGTTTACTATTTTCTTGTAACACTGTCCCAATTTCAAAACCCTAGGAAATCTTCCAGTTTCACATTCTCACTCCCAAACATTCATTGCACTGCACCCTCCATTCCCACCACCGCCGACCACCGCCGACCACCGCCACCACCGACAGTTAGCACTTTTTCTTTCTCTCTCTCCTCTCTCTGTGTGCACCGTTAATTCTGAAATTAGTCTTGAATTTTGTGAAGCGTGGAATAGTTCCTCTTTGAATTAACCTAGTTGATTTAAAATTGAATTTTGATAACTTCTATTGTAAAAGAACCCTATACTTTATATCTTCACTTATTATTATTAATCTCAGGTCACCTTCAACAACCTTATTCTATTTTTTGTGCATTTTTTCAATCCTCTATCGTGAATATAGACACTATTAACATGTATACAATTTCGATTTTGTTTATCATGAAATTGAGTATAGCATATAATTTATAGTATATGAATTTGAGTTGATTTTCTTTTGCATATCAGTTTGAGATTTGTACATTTTTTTGGGTATCATTAAGTGTATTTTTTGGGATCTGATTGTGCAATTCATTTTGATTCAGAAATGCCAGAGAAGAAAGCAGTGGTTGGTTTATCATGGCGACCACAGTTACCTATAGTATCGTCATCGAAAGCTGCAGATGGGTTTCATACCAATCCTCGAACCGAGGCATCGATTAACACTCTTTGGAAACCCAATTCACAACTGGTTGATGGACTTTTTGTTCCCCCGAGTGATCCCAGGAAATTAAACAAGTTAATCAGAAAACAAGCTAAAGATACTACTGGCAAAAATTGGTATGCAAATAGTCAATACATTATCATTACCCTCTGAAGCAAGCTTGTGTTAATGCTTGCAAGCTTTGTTGAAACGTTTTTATTCAGTTCTTTATTGTTTCATTTTTTAAGAAGCTTGGTTGAGTTTGTAGTTGCAGTTACCTTTGTTAGAAGAGTAAATCACCATTTTAGTACTAAACTTGTTAGGACGGGTCATTGTAGTCACTGACTTTAAGAGATTAATATACTAGTCCCAGAAATTGAAATACAACAGTCAAATTAGTCATTTGAGCAATGGTTGTTATGAGTGATTAATGTGCTTTGTGCTTCAATTTATAGTACTAATATGATAATTTCATAAAATAACATGACTGGTTTTTACAACTTCAGGCACTAAAATCAGGGTTTGCTAAAAAAATATCAAATAGCAATTTATTCATGTGATTTTTTTTTCCGGTTATGTTTTTCTGCGGTTGCTTTTATTTATTTGTACGTTAGAGATAGAGACTATAAAAGGGAATTCTCTTGCTATATTTAAATCTTTTTCAGGTTCAACATGCCTGCTCAAACTATGACCCCTGAGTTGCAGAAAGATCTGAAGTTGTTGAAGGTACTTTACATTTTTAACATTTTTGCCTCTTTATTTACTTTTTCCATCTGCAATGAGTTGGAATATGCTCAATATAAGTGTTCTGTGAATTTAGCATGGATGGGCTCTTGCACATACCCATATTCACATTCAAAATGAAAAGAAAGAATGAAAGACAACATAGGTTGAGGATGCTACTTTCTACAAGCAAAATGGTGTTACAGTAAAATATAAGACATGGAATTGTTTTTTTTTGGTTTTTTGAGAATGAACTTTTCTCAGATGTTTCTCATCAATTTAAGTTAATGTCATTGAGTTTTTTTGCCTTACAAGAGCCCATCTCATATTCTGGGTTTCTTGCTGAGGTGCTGTATGGTTTTCAATGATTATTCGAGTTTCCGCTTCCTTTTGCACCATTTAATACCATATAAGTAACAATAGTGCTATTTTGACAATCCAATTGTGACAACTTTATGTCGTCCTTTGGTTTTTAGGTGAGTTTTTTGAGTTACGCTTAGAGATAAAAGATGAAAAGTGAGACAGAGATAGTTTAGTTTGGTTTGTTGTAAGAGAAGTTGTTGAATTTGGGCTGTTTAAACAGTACTGTATAAGTCATTATCAGCCTGATCTGTAATGAGTAATGACTGTTTTATTCGGTGGACTGTATTTAAGATTAATTTTACAACAAGGCCTTGGTCTAGTCGTCTAAGGCCCCACTAGATCCATAGGTATCATACTAGGCCAAAGGTCAAAGGTTTGATTCTTGGTTGTGATACTTGTTGGGAGGGGCAGATATGCACCCTGATAGGGATTAGTTCTTTGCCCATAGGTTGAGGGGTATCCTTAGTTATAACAAAAAATATGGTGTTAAGAATATTTATGTCACACCATAGAAACCTTCTTGAAGCTTTACTGGTGTGTTGAAATAAGTTGCAATGATGTAAAGTATTGTATGCAATGACAAGTTAAACTTTCATGCATTCAACATGTACATGTCAGTGCAGTGAGGAGTGTTTAAACATTAAAACATTTGGAAAAGGAGGAGAGAAAAAATCTGTCTAGACTTGTACATTGTATTTGCCACAACATAGACTTGAATTTATTAGGTGGAATCGGATCCTTACACTGATGTGTACATATGTTAATGGTTACAGTTGAGGGGTGCCATTGATCCAAAGCGGCATTACAAGAAGGGTGATTCAAAATCGAAGACACTTCCCAAGTATTTCCAGGCAAGTTCGTTTGTTGTATACTATATAGATTATAGTCGAGCTTATTATTCAATGTTACTTGTTCCTTGAAAATGTAAATTTCTGTTTGACATCTTTAATTTTTGGTTCATTTGAATATGATCAGATGGGAACAGTTGTAGATTCTCCATTGGACTACTACTCAGGAAGATTAACGAAGAAGGAGAGGAAGGCAACGCTTGCAGAGGAACTGCTATCTGATCAAAACCTTGCAGCCTATAGGTAAGTCAGGACATGAAAGACATATTTGCCTTGTTAAATTGGAAAAGGCCTCTAAATAAAATTAGAGACTTGTTCATACTTATTTATATTCCTTTTAGGTTGCTTACTCATTCCTTGTTTTTCAACAATTTTATAGGAAGCGGAAAGTTCGAGAAATTGAAGAAAAGAATCAACCAGGTGGGAATGAAAAATGGAAGATCAAAGGTAAAAATACCCGGAAGCGTGCAAAGGAAAGGAGGGTTTACTGAATTATCATCCATTCTGGAGATCATCCATGTTATTCTGCCAGGTTTTAGGACTACTACATTAGGTCTTTACTGTAGGCACAGTGGTTAATGCTTTGAAAAGTTTAGAGTTATTTGAGGTAATTTAAAAATACCTTGATTAACTAAAAAAATCCTACTGGATACTGATACTATATCTTGCAAAATTTTCAATCTGGTCAATGTCTCCAGTCTCATATTTTTCTCCGGAATGAGATATTTTCAACTTCACCTTTTTGTATGTTAAGACTTTATAATATTCGAGTTATTAAAGCACATACTTCTTTATAATCAATAGTAGCACAAACCTCTCCCACTTTAGTTCACCATTTTGATCTGTATAGTTAATGGCCAAAACCTGAATATCATCCATCACAAAGTGTTTCAATTGGATTATTTTAATTGTTTTGTCTTTAGTGTTTTAGTAAATGAAATAGACTGGAATAGAAACGCGGTAGAAAGTCTACACGGTGTTTGGGCTCTCCTAAACTAACTAGCGGTGTAACCTATAGTTCGGTTGAGATGAGTATTGAAGAGAAGATAGTAGTCCGTGGATCCATCCATGTTTGGTGGAACCATTGTGTTAAGTTATTCTTATAAAAATGTAGGTGACATGTTTCATTATAAATGATGGATGACAATGATATGTAAAAAAAGAGTAGAGCTGATTCGCAATATCAACTACTCGAAAGACCCTACTCAAGACTCGAGAGTATACTCTAATGAAGATTTTCACTTGGGGTGTGTTTGTTTCATAGTTTGGAATCACGTTCCAGGAATTGTATTTAATGCTATTACTAGAATATTATTGTCGGATATTTTGAAAAATATCTTTTAGTGTTTAAATTCTTGGGAATAACTTTTGAAGTTTTCAAGAATAAATGTTACAATTACAAAAAAAAAAAACAACCCTGATTTATACATACTATAAGTTTGCAACCATCAGTAATTAGAGTGAGTTTAATATAAATGCCAATGCATATAGTAAGCCAAAATAAAAATCAAATTGCTTATTATCACATATTTGTTATAATTTTATGATATTTGATTACTCTTTTAATACTTCTGATAATGATAAAAAGATATATGCATGGATAGTATAAGAGTTTTTTATATTATCGATAATATATAAATATAATAAACTTTTATAATTCACATATTATAATCAAAACACAAGACGTTAACTTGGTCTTGGCGAGTGCAAATTATTTAGCAAGGAGCACACTTGTATACCTCATGAATATACTGTTATATTTTCATTTGCAAAATCGAAATGCATAATGTTGATTTGTTGAGGGAAAATATATTGAAGTGCAAAACGGGATACGTGGAGCTGTAACGAGCAGAGGGATAGACATTTTTTTAAATTTTAATTCCCAGCCCATGGGAATATGCATTCTCACCCTTTCTCATGGGAAATAGTAATGTTGGATGCATTTCTTTCATGTTGTAATAAAATATTCTCAGGTATAACAGTTAGGAAAAATAGACACTTGTATGTGTTTCAAGTTGAGAAAATATTTCATGGAAAAGCTTGAGAATATTGCATACTCACGTTTAAAAATTGCAACTTTTCATTTGCACAGCTAATTCCTCAATAACAAAGAGTCCCACTAGAGATTTCTATAAGTAACTGAAATGCATTTTCAATACACAATACCTACTACACAAGTAATCAAACGGCATTTTCACTAACGAATTATTTACTGTCTTAGGAATGTGAACTAATATCTCCAAGAATTATAAATGTAAACAAAACATATATATTACTTAGAAATGACATTCTTAATAGCATTCTTGGTAATGTGATTCCTGAAATTATAAATCTATACCCAAACAAACGTTCCATTTAGGGGGAAGTTCTTAGTAAGATGTCCTCATCCAATTTGTAGATGTAATATAACCAATTATTACCTCAATCACAAACAATAAAATAAATAACAGATTATAAAAAGAATAGAAGAAGATCAGAAAATTTGTTAATATGGCTCAACCAATTATGTCTACATCTTCAATTTCTATGATCAATGTATTGAATATTGACTAAAAGAAAATGATGATAAAAAGACTTTCTTGAGCCAAACAAAAAAAGAAGTGGTTAAAGACTATCTTGAAGAAAGAGAGAATTTCTAGCCAAGTAAAAAGAAGTGGCTATGGTGAAATCAACATTAACGCTTCATGTCATTGTAAGACACACCAAATACTTAGCTTAGTGCATATTCTCTCTTTTTGTTCTCTTGTTCTAATTGTGTGAGAAATACTTGAGTGAGAGTGAAATTGGGTGTACTTGAGTTTTGGAAAGTGAGTGAGACACTTGTAGTTCTCTTTTATCATAGTGGAATAATCTTTGTTGCTCTTCAATTGTGGATGTAAGCAAATTGCCGAACCACATTAAATTTTCGGTGTCACTTTCTCTATTATATTTTCTTCATGGGTCTTCCGCTCCAACAAACTGGTATCAGAGCTCGTAGAGCTCTTGCATGCTAAGCCGTACGATCTAAAAGAAAATTCTTAGTATGATTTGTGTTCACAGCATTGTCTGATCTTACACATCAGAAAAGAATTATTCTTGTTACTGGAAAGGTATAATAGTTTGTAAGTACATGTCTAACAAAGTTCTATCTTCAGAAAGACCTGATATTTAAACGTATCTGTTAAGACCCACCTCTCTTTCCTGGGAACTTTCTTGGTGTGTGTTCACGGATTACGATATTGTTCTAGTATACGGTTATCATGGCGAGTGCTAAATTTGTTTTGGAGAAATTTAATGGAGAAAATGATTTCAGCCTATGGTGATTGAAGATGAAAGCTCTACTAGTTTATCAAGGCTTGGGCGAAGCCTTGGAAGGTAGAAACAACTTACCACATAGTCTGACCGAGGATGAGAAAGATGAAAACTTAGAAAAAACACATAGTGCAATTTTGTTGTGCTTGGGAAATGAAGTTCTAGGAGAAGTGTTAGATGAAACTACAGCTACTTCATTATGGTTGAAGCTGGAAAGCCTATACACGATGAAGTCACTCACCAACAGGCTGTATTTGAAGAAAAGAATATATACTCTTCAAATGCAAGAAGGAAAGCCCATAAAAGATCATCCGGATGAATTTAACAAAATTATTCTTGATCTAAAGAATATTGATGTTAAAAATGAAGATGAAGACCAAGCAATTCTTCTACTATGTTCCCTTCCAAGTTCTTATGAGCACTTCATCGACACCATAATGTATGGTCGAGAAGATCTGACCTTGGACGAAGTAAAAGCAGCGTTGCACTCAGAGTATTAGATTTGCGATCTGAAGGCTCGGGTGAAAGTCTCTTTGATAGAGGAAGAACAGAGAGGCGAAATCAATTTGGTGAAAGAGGGAAATCTAGGTCTAATTCTAAAGCAAAACCTAGAAAGTATAAATGCTTTCACTGTCACAAGGAGAGGCATATAAGAAAGAATTGCCTAGAGCGCAAAGGCAAGGAAAAATTTTATGAATATGGAGATGCAGCTGTAGCAAATGACTATGATATTGTAGATGCAGCTGTAGCAAATGACTATGATATTACAGATGCACTAATAGTCTCAGAACACGACTCCAAAGATGAATAAATACTTGATTCTGGATGCTCATATAACATGTGTCCCATTAAGGATTGGTTTTCAACTTACCAACCCTTAGATGGGGGCAAGGTCCTTTTGAGAAATAATGCTCCCTACAAGATCATTGTTATCGACATAATTAGAATCAAAATGCTCGACGGAATCATAAGGATGTTGACAGATGTAAGACATGTTCCAGAATTGAAGAAAAATCTGATTTCCTTGGGAATACTAGATTCAAAAGGTTATAGCTACAAAGGTGAAGGTGAAACTATAAGAATATCTAAAGGCACTATGGTTGTAATAAAAGCAAAGAAAGAGAATAGACTCTATATGTTACAAGGAAACACAATCACGGGTGTTTCCGTTGTCTCCTCGATGTAACACCGTGAATTTTCTGTGTACGTTTTATTAATTATTTATTTTAACAACGATTAATTTTAGAAATTAATCGGTATTGAATTAGACTAAACTGTAGTTGAGTATTAGTCTTGTTTTGTGATTTCCTATTTTTTGGTAAATTTTCGTAATTTTATGTGATTGAAAGTTTTTGAGCTACTGTGGGACCCAAATTCACCCAAATTATGCCAAATAACGTGTTTTTGAGTTCCGTGACTCAGAATCAAATTTTGATTGTGCCATTGACTTTGAAATATTATTTCTAATCAAGATAGACATCAAGTTTGTCCAAAACGCATTTCTAAATATTTTTCACTCTGAATTCCGTGTTTCGAAGTTCTAACCGTAAACTGAAGTCGAGAGATTTTTAATACCCGACCGAGTATTAGCCGACAATAATCGAACATGGTTTATTCGCAAATGTTTCGCCGAAAAGGTCACATCGCTTTCATGTAAGAGGCTTGCTTGTGGAACAAACAAAAGGACATATCCTCTTACACAAAATCCCTTAAATTACTCATCTACCTCTTACACATCTACTTTTTGGAAGAAACTATTGGTCTTTACCCACTCTGAAATCTGATTTCTTGTCCTTAAAAGCCAACACCTAGCTTAGGAGGAAACCCTTGGCATTTTCTCTCTACACTTTATAATTATAAGAACTCTTAAGGTAGTTCTTCTTAGTTCTTCATTTTCTTCTTCATTTTGATTCTTCATCTTCTTAAGATCAACCATTTTGATTCTTCATTTTGAGTTAAAAGGTTGTTTAAGTATGAGATCAACACTAACAAGAATGTGTTGAAATGACCATTGGAAACTATTGTATAAAATATGGAATCTACTTAAGATGACTTACTTTAAAGTGGTAAGATCAACTTAGAAGATATTGATTTAAAAAGTGTGGACTTTGATTAAGAAACTTACCTTGAAATGGTGAAATATGGCTTAAAAAGTCTTCATAAAAGTATAAATTTAGGTTGAGATAAAAGTATAAACTTTATGAAAATCTTACCTTGAAAACGTGGAAATCAGATACTAATAGGAGAGGTCAACTACATTAATCGAAAATGTTATAATGTTCTACATAAATCTACCCATTGACAAAGAATTGATATTTAAATAATTTTGCCTTTATACTAATCATTATTTAATTCACTCTCCTTACATGGACTTATAACGGTCACCTCCATACATGTTCAACTCATCTAAGTCACAATTCTACCATCTATTTTACAATTATAGTTTAGGAATTATGAAAAATATTTCTAGGAATATACATCATCATCCAAACAAACTTTAAAATCATTTCCATAAATTCTCAAATTTCAACCGATCATATATATTAAAGTACACAGGAATATCAATCCCTGTAATAACGTTCTTGGGAATGTGGTTCATGGCAATGTTCCTTCAAACAAACACTGCCTAAGGATCACAAAACAGATTAATGCCAAAGAATTTTGTTATTTTGAGCCACAGGTTATGCTCATATTACGAGATAAAACAGTCAGAGGTTTGCGTTTCGGAAGCATGTGGTTGGTGTTAATCCTGCTAAGAAGACCGGTCTAAACAAAAGCTTTAACCTTGGAAGGAGCATTAGACTTCTAAATAGGTTTCTCTATCTTGAAAAAGAGATCTACATGTGAATAATCCTGAGGGGTTAAGATATCAAACTCTTGAATTATTAGGAAGAGAAAAGAGCCGGATAGAATCGATTAAGACTAAAAAGTGATTGAAGCTCATTAACCTATATATCCAGTAGATTCCTGAATAAATGGAGATTGCAGGAGAGAATATCTTGACAATAAGACTGACAAACAAGGGGCTTTATGCACATGGATAGACAAAAAAGACTTGGAAAAAAACCAAGAGAGTGGGATTAACAACCCAAACATCTTCCCAAAATTAGTGTGAGAATCATCCCCTAACTTTGAAGAATAGTGAGAGATAAAAATAGATCCCGCAGAATGAATTTCGAAGGACTATTATGAGTGCCTCCTCATACAGGGTTAGTGTCTCACCATTCAGATGCAAACTGTAGTTACTGCAAATAACTTAATCTCAGTGAGGTTCTCTGAGTAGGAAATCACCAAAGCCACGTAGTAGTCAATGCTTTATTCTTGGACATCAAGTTATCAAGGCTAAGCCGCCCTCCTTCTTAGCCTTACAAAAGACTTCCTAGCTAACAAGGTGGTAACGCCTAGAGAAACATGCTCCGAACGAAATAAAATCCCTCATATTTCTCTAATTTCTAGGCCATCGCCACAGGAACACGGAAGAGAGAAAGTAAATAGGGATACTAACTAAACAATACTGAATATGCATGACCCAAACACACAAGGAGAAGAAACCAGGCACATGGTATTCAGTTAAGCAATTATCCCCTTTTATCAATTTGTTGAGTTTGTTTAGTAAAACCCAATCTGAATGTGCTACTATTTTCTAATTGGGTGTATGTAAATCTAAGGTGTTAGTTGGCACCTAAGAATTTCTCGAAAGAAATGCACATTGTTTGGGGACAAGAATGTGTCTTGATCGGGAAGTGACCTTACCAAGATGTAAAGAAAGAACAATTCCCATTCAAACGAAACACTAATTGTGCCTCTAGACCTTAAAGCTATGTTTGGGAGTTTTGGATGGGATAGAATGAAAAGGGAAGCTTCCCATTCCATTTCACTGGCTTCACCCAAAATTGAAGAGAAATGAATTTCGGAAGTTTAGAGGGGAAGGTTTCATTCCATTCCACTAATGAAAGTATGAAACAACTCCTGAGCAATGGAACACAATTCGACTGTTTCCATTTCATTCCTTCCCGTTTCATCCATCCATGCATACTATTAGAGTCAATTATTGAATATTTATTACCATCGGGGAATGAATCGACACCTAAACTTAATCTAACAAACACTTTCATTAATATCAAAACTAAAAAAGGTACTAAAGTTAATGCAGCTATAAAAACTAAAAAGACCGAATTCAGATACATAGTTGGGCAATTCAGACCTGGGTAAAACACTAACATCTCTCCTAGTAATTTCCCCATGAATTAAAGCTAGGGTCTAAACAGTGACCATCAAGACAGGGAAAATACAACATGTTCTCTATATCATATCCTTACCAACATCAATATAAATATAGTTGGACAAAGACAACAAAAAGCTATTAGAGTTCATACTGATCTTAGCAAACAAAACCACCTCATAACATGTAATAGCCATCACTAGAGCTTCTCTTAATCTGTACATCCACCATGATGCTTGTATAGAATTATAGCATAGGAATCAAAACGGACAGCTTAACATCCCTTTTTTTGTTTTATTTTTTATTTTTTCTTCCTGTCGATGTAGGTGAGTAACTTTGGTTTGATTATGACATTTAAAATACAGGTCAAGCTGAAACTGGAAAATAGCTAGTAGGCCCACTTCATATCCAAAGAAATATGGTTGCAATCACTTCAAAATCATCTACGGCTGAAAAATGTGAAATCAGGGTGACGGACGTGAAGCAGACTTAACCATTCGTCAGCTGCTTGCATTAGAGTGCTAGTTAATTGCCGCTCATATGTGCCATTGGGACCCCATAGAGATCCTTTGAACTTGTATGTGGCAAGACCAAAGACAGGCAATGGCATTTTAGGGACACCATCCACTTCAATAGGATATGATACTGCAGGATCCTGCACTCCTTGTGAACCTAAAAGAAACAATGCATCATTAATGGCAACTGAATATTAAAAAAAAAGTGGACAACTAGTTATGAGACAGGTACACATCGTATCTCACAATAATTGCTCCAGAAATCATTATTACGCACCAAGAATTGGCCATGTAGGACCAAGATAAAACATAAGTTTTTTGTAGAAGTTTAAGAGAATTAAAAGAGCCCAACTAATCCAAATGGCATGCAATGAGTTTTAAAGGCAGGCAGAGAAAGAGCACATTTATGATTATTGTAGGAATAAATTGACCAAAATATTTACTGCACTTGATCTGGACCAAGTGCCAAGTAGATAATGATGCATTGTGAGTGTCTGATGATCCAAAAAGAGGAAGAAAGATCAGTAATTAGGTTGGATAAAAGAAATAAGGAATATGAATATTGGATAAAACAAATATCTATGGAGAAGGGGAAGGAGATATTCTGAAATGATGGGTATAAAGTAAGTCTATAAATAACATACCATGTTTGCTAGTTAATGGATTACTACTATCAGCTTAATACTGTAATCCAACATTCTTGCACAAAGTAATAGTACAGTTATCTTTCTGAAACTTTGTTATAATGTAAATTCTGGTACAGTAAAAATAAAGTCAAACCGTCCTACCTCCCACTGGTGTATAAAGAGAGTGGTACGTCAAAAAGCAAGCATCAAGATCTTTCAATGTTGGACCAGTTGGGATCCTGTAAATTGGATACCTACAAGTAAGACATACTAAAGTCAGTCTCTTATGCATGAATGCATCAAAATGACAAAAACCAGAGCACTAGAAATAAGAATACCATGCAACAGATATCCAACTTGACGGTTGTATATCACAACTTCTAAGTGTCATCAGTTCAGGAAAGCGAAATGTAAGGTCCAGTATCTGTCCCCACACAACAGAAAATGTAATCAAAGGGCTAAACAAGAAAGGAGTGGTGATAATAAGTGACAATAAATATATTGCACTGAAACTAGGAAGAATGGAGAAATTAAGAGAGCGCACTTTATCAGCCAAAGGCTCGCGGCTAAAAGGAAGGTCATGTTCAAGATACTCAAAAAGCAAGCAGCCTTTAGAATTGACAGATTCACCCTCATCACTAGAAAAGCCATCTTGAGGGGCGGAATTGTGGTTATTCAATGATAACCTACCCACAGAATGAGATATCTCTTCTGAATCGCTGCTACCATCACTGCTTGAGTCCCGGAAATGATTGTCACTGTCCTCTCCTACTTGCCTGTTAAAGACAATATCATTGTTATACACAACCCTAAGAAAATGGCAGTGTGTAAAATTTAAGAACCACACGGTCAGGATTAAAGAATAATCACCACACAGACTTTTGAACAAAGGAAATCTAACAGTAGCTATCTGTTAACTTAAAGAATTCAATTCCATTAATGACATGGCTATCAATCTCGAATCACAAAGAGCAGCCAACCTCCAAAAATGCTATAGTGGGGTGAGAGATAGCAGGATGGCCACTATAACACACACACCCAAAAAACTCTAGAATGCAAGAAAATCATAATCAATGCTCAATAAACAATCCTAACCCTAATGGCCTTAGAAAGAATTGTAACAAAAACTGCACAGAAAAACAAAGTTTCAGCAAGTCAATGTGTTCGGAATAACTTTAAATAATAACGAGTATTAAGAGCATAACCAATCACGCAAATTGACATAAGAGTTATTACTTATTACTAAAGTAGGATAATTGATGTCAATTACTAAAAGAAAAAGGAAAGTGTTGGCCTTATTGCTTTTGAATAATAGGAATTTTATTAAAAGTCCAAATTAGCCAATTAGGTCACAATGAGGAAGGCTTTTGAAAGTCCAAAAATTTCTTCTGTTAAAACAAAGCCAAGAGTCATGGCAAGGCTTTTGAAGCATAACCAAATTTGTAAACTATTGAGTTGTATGAGGTAAACATTTCATACCAAACAAGATATCCAACCAACCAATAATTGCTCCTAACTTCATATGTCTACGAAAATCAATCATAAAAAAACAGGGTCAGCACCATACCTAGACTTCAAAGATGGTTTCACAGGTGCACCATAAATTTGAATTGCAGAAAGATAAGGTACATAATATTGAACGACACTATCATTGTCATTCACAACAAGAGGCACTCCAGCTCCATATGCACTCCACTCCCTGAAGGATTCCCATAGATCACCAAGAACAAAGTATGGCTGGAACTCCACATTACATGTCGGAAATCCTCTCATGGTCGTCTGCAATGTACAATTTACAATCAAAATCAAGTGAAAATGAAAACCCTACTATTAATTAATTTCACAATGAACTTCTAGTTCTCATTTCAGAAGGAAGGAAAAAATTAAACATAAATTTCACAAATTTCTTTTTATGATAGTTAGTCAGTAACCACCCAAGAAATGGTATAGTGTACTAGAAAGGATGGCAAATGTGCTTGTTTGGACAATTTTGATAATCATTTTAATAAAATGTCCTATTGATTCCATCATCGTTTTGCTTCGAAATCACGAGCCACATGTTTGGTATGAAGTTTATTCCATACAATCAGCATTGCTCATTCCGTTAAAAACAACCATAACCATGCCACTTCATAACAGTTTAGTACAGACATTCTTAGGAACATACAACATTTCTGCTAAACAAAATTGCCAGCTTCCTAAAGGATATAGCTATTTCCAACAAAAAAACATGCATACAATAGCATACCCGACAAAGGCATCAACGCATAATTGGGAGACAAAATCTGATGCCCTACTTCATGTAACACTCCATGTGTCAAACATTTACGATCGATCGATAAGCTATTTTCTTTTAAATTATCAATTAAGTTCATCCCCAAAATTGGATGTTAATAAAGCAAACAACTTGTATACACAACAACGAACTGAACAAAACAATCACAAATCCTTCACTAATCAACTTCAAACTATTTTTGAAGTAAAATCACTTCTCCCCTCAAATTTTGCACTAAAATCCAAAACCTTACTTAACATAATCAAAAAGCTCTTTATCACTGGGACCAATAAAGCTGCAACAAAATTTCAAACTTCAGACAACACTCTGTATTTCATAACAAACAAACAAAACAAACAGAAACACACACAAATTTCGCAGAAAAACATGGCAACAAAAAGTAACAAATTTCAACAAAAAAAAAATACAAAACCTTCGATAAATACTGAGCAGTAACAGAAGGTGTGATCGAACGCAAAAACCGCTCCAGATTACTCAACCGCTTTTCCGGTTCACAAGACGGAACCTGAACCTGAACCGGTTCACCAGACTCAACCCGGTTCTCCAGCTCCTTTTCGGTAACATCGCTGTGTGCTCTACAAAGTTTATCATTCTCCATTCTCTGCATGGACCAGCGCACCTGAACCGGGTTTTTGAGCCGGTCATCTCCACAGATTCGACCCAAGTTTAACCCAGTACCTAACATTTCAGTAATTGAAACCTCACAAATTAAAAAAATAAAATATTTGAATAAACCTTGAATATGGTCAACGATTTAAAAAAAAATTAGTTTTTTAAGGTGTAACTAGGATCTGTTTGGTTTGTTAAGGTTTTGATGAATTTGGGTTTTTTTTGGAATGGGGTGAAAGAAATAAAAACTCCCTCCAAGGTGTTATTGGAGGAAGAAAATGGATCTGGTTTGAGAGAACAAGAGAGGGAGGGTAAAAGGGTAAATTGAAGAGAATGGAAGAAACAATGAGAAAAGGGTTGTTGAAAGAATACGAAGGGGATGAAGTAGAAGAATCAATGGAGGAAATGAGAAATGAGATGAGTGAAGCAGGTTTGAATAAATGGATGATCAAGGACGAAAACCAATTTTAAAATAAATGTATTAAATTATATAATTAATATTTTTTCAAAAGTAGGTTTATTTATATTTAATGTTTAACATGTATACACTGATAGCGTAAGTATTTTTTTATACTATTAGTAAATTATCCATAATTAATTTATTAACCACCATTGATCTTCAAATTAATGTAATACAAATTAATGATAGATAATATACTAACAGTGTAAAAAATTTGCAACTTGAATGCACATATTTTAAAATCTTATATTTAATGTAATTGTTTAGTATTTATGAAATTTGCATATTTATTCATTTTTATTTAAGAAAGAATAGTAATTAAAGCATATATAAATGATATTTTTTTTATACTGATTATCCACCATTAATTTATTAACCACCATTAATCCTCAAATTAAAGTAATACAAATCAATAATAGATAATATACTAACAATGTAAAAATTTTGCAACTTGAATGCACATATTTTAAACTCTTATATTTAATGTAATTGTTTAGTATTTATGAAATTTGCATATTTATTCATTTTTATTTAAGAAAGAATAGTAACTAAAGCATATATAATTTATACTGTCAGCAAATTATCCATCATTAATTTATTAACCACTATTGATCTTCAAATTAAAGTAATATAAATCAATGGTAGATAATATACTCATAGTGTAAAAAAATTCAACTTGAATGCACATATTTAATGTAATTGTTTAGTATTTATGAAATTTGCATATTTATTCATTTTTATTTAAGAAAGAATAGTAACTAAAGCATATATAAATGATATTTTTTTATACTGTCAGCAAATTATCCACCATTAATTTATTAATCACCATTGATCCTCAAATTAAAGTAATACAAATCATTAGTAGATAATATACTAACAGTGTAAAAAAATTTGCAACTTGAATGCACATATTTTAAACTCTTATATTTAATGTAATTGTTTAGTATTTATGAAATTTGCATATTTATTCATTTTTATTTAAGAAAGAATAATAACTAATGCATATATAAATGATATTTTTTTATATTATCCACCATTAATTTATTAACCACTATTGATCCTCAAATTAAAGTAATATAAATCAATGATAGATAATATATTAAAAATGTAAAAAAATTCAACTTGAATGCACATATTTTAAACTCTTATATTTAATGTAATTGTTTAGTATTTATGAAATTTGCATATTTACTCATTTTTATTTAAGAAAGAATAGTAACTAAAGCATATATAAATGATATTTTTTTATACTGTCAGCAAATTATCTACCATTAATTTATTAACCACTATTGATCCTCAAATTAAAATAATATAAATCAATAGTAGATAATATACTAACAGTGTAAAAAAATTGCAACTTGAATGCACATATTTTAAACTCTTATATTTAATGTAATTGTTTAGTATTTATGAAATTTGCATATTTACTCATTTTTATTTAAGAAAGAATAGTAACTAAAGCATATATAAATGATATTTTTTTATACTGTCAGCAAATTATCTACCATTAATTTATTAACCACTATTGATCCTCAAATTAAAATAATATAAATCAATAGTAGATAATATACTAACAGTGTAAAAAAATTGCAACTTGAATGCACATATTTTAAACTCTTATATTTAATGTAATTGTTTAGTATTTATGAAATTTGCATATTTATTCATTTTTATTTAAGAAAGAATAATAACTAATGCATAGATAAATGATATATTGATAGAGAAAAAATATATATGTAGTGATAATATAATAATTTTTTAAATTGTAATCGCATTATCTACCATCTATATTTATTTATCATTGACTCTTCAAAAAGTAATATAAATAATTGATAAATAATATACTAATTGTATATAGATGTTACACTCATATTAATAATGTAAAAAATTATTATAATGTAGGTCCTTGTTTGGTGTAGATTATAATTTGAAGTTTTTGCTTACTTTTTAAAAAGAGAATAACTATATGCACAAATAGTTTAATAGTTTTTATACTTTTGTATCAATTATTCATATTTAATCATCATTCACGTTTAGATATAAGTAATATAAATAAATGATATATTTATAGTATATAAATTTTAATACTAAATGGACATAGATATTATGCTCTTTAATAAATAAACTTAAAGTTATAAATTCAACTAATATGTTTTGGAAAAAATTAAGAAATTGAGCTCCTCCACGTTTATATTAAAGTTGTCTTAGTTTTATACTGAAGTGTCAACCAGTGTTATGAAATCCGAGCCGGACGTCAAACCGGCAGAGGTCCCGTATTAGGTTTAACCGGTTTAAACGGTTAAACCGTCCGGTCTGACCGGGTGATTTCGTACATAATTAATAATTTTTATTTATAAATATATAGTTATATATAAATGTAAAACTTTATATAATTAATAGTTATGTATAATTATATTGAAATAATACCTCTTTATCTTTTTTTGGACTATAGTAAAACAAAATATT
>NC_032017.1:11895750-11917500 GCF_001865875.1 Lupinus angustifolius | reverse complement strand
CCCATTTTTTTTATTTTTAAGTGAGCCGTCCGGTTTACTTCCCGGGTTAATCCGGTTTAACTGGGTTTAACATGGTCGGACCGGATTTTTTCCGGTTCAAAGCGGTCCAACTCTCATTCGGTTAAGACGGCAAAACAGAACCGTTTTCAAGTTCGGTCAGCGGTCAGACCGGTCGGACCGTCCGGTCCGGTCCGGTTCTAACAACACTGGTGTCAACTATCATTTTACCCTTTATTTTAAGTGTATTCATTTTCTCATTTACTCTTTCCTATATTAAAATTGTTTGTCATGTTTTTTAATATTGATTTTATATTTTCTTTTATTTTAATTTTTTTATCATTTGTCATGAAGTAATAAAAATTAAAAATATATATTTAAAAAAATGTTAAAAAAACAACTAAATATCCACAACATCAACAAATAATCTCATATCATTTTCTGTAATCTATTTTGTAAAAATATTTTTTCTATCATACTCAAACAAATGAGATGAATTTATATTCAATTTTAAACTAATATCTTCAAACATATATTATAAGTTTAACACATTATATTTTCACAGTTTATAATATGATAATTTATAAAATAAAACTAAAAAATCTATATCAAATGCGGTAAGTGTATAAGTTACTTTCTCTCAATTTAATTACTTTTGATTTTACTGTTTATTTTATTTTTTGATGATTATTAAATTTCTTTCTATTGAATGTATAAATCCTTCCTTTATCACATACAACATTTAATAACTAATATTAATGTTGAATGTTAACTTTTGTATTATTTGCCCCATCATCAATCACTAACCTTATATTCCCTCAATTTTTTTTTATCATTTGATGTTTAAGATCATGCATAAAGTTTAATATAATGTAATATCTATATACTGGTAGTATAAAGATTTATATACAGTCAGTATATTGTCTATTATTTATTTATATTATTTTCTAAAGTCAACAATGATTAAAAATGTATGAATGATAGAATAATAGTGTATAAATTTCTTATACTGACAATTCATACATTTTTCTCTCTTATGTATATTGGAAATTGAGTTAAAAAATTGAGAAATATAAAGTGAAAAATGGGTAATAAATAAGGTATAGTTTGACACTAAGTAAAAATTTGATTGATTTCCAAAACATCAAAAGATTTGGAATAAAATGGAAAATTTAAAACTTCAAAATATATGGAACGAAAAGAGTAATAAAAGTGTTAAAAGTTCTAGTACTTCAAGGGTATTCCATTATGCATATCAATCACTGATTAGTCACTTCTAATATGTATGTGTTTCTCTCCCACCAAATATAGTTTTCAAGGGACAAACTTTGATATACTTCGATATATGGGGATCTCAGGACACTATATTACAGTATCAACTTTTCATTGGAGATTAATAACATATATTGATATATTTAAATATAAGCTCTAAGTTTGGATTGAAAAAATATTTTTTAATATAGATATTTATATACACATATATTTATTTATAAATAAGCTCTTAGTATAGGGTGTAGTAAATGATTTGTGTGTTGTATTTATATAGTATTAATTTATTAACTTTTATTAAATTATCATTTATAGTAAGCTCTAAGTTTGGGTCATAATAAATGTTTATTTTATAAGCCTTAATAAATGTATAGGAGATTTAATGGAAATAGAGTTGGTGGGATTATTAGGACAAATGATTGGAATATCCCTTTAAAAAATATTTTAATAATCACACTGAATTTTATTTCCCTAAATTTGTTCCTAATTTTTAGTTATGAAGTAATGTGAGGTCGTTAAGATTTCTCAACGATCCAATTATTTTTTAAAATTTAGTTGAGAAGTCATGTTGGGTCAACACAACTTTTCAAGTGACCGATTTATTTTTAATAATTGTTTTAGAGAAATGAATTTGGAGGATTTATGAAAAATAGGAGATACAACATTTAAGAATTAAATCACCAACTCTAACATTGGATCACAAACCACATTTATCACCATACAAACAAACTAGTCATTCATGTAATAATAATGTGAAGATTAATATTAATAGTTATATTAAAATGTTATGCATAAATTATATAATTTAAAATTGATATTATATGTAAAATATATATTATGTACATTGTACATTACACATTTAAATTATATTATGTATAAATTATATTACTTACAATTAATATAGTGTAAATTTTGTTTCAGATATGGATTTCCCTTAAATGGAAAGCTTGGGTTTCATGATGTTATTCGATGCAATATGCACTCGAGATGGTGATCACTGCACTTATGATGGACCATGTCTTTTGACATGGCCATTTCTCAATAGGGAAAGAGATACTACAACTTGAACCTGATATGCGAGACCTTATCCTCATATAATTCCTAATGTACCCTCTTCATACCAATAGAGTTACGAATGGTAGACAAGCATGTTGCATCTGATTCTCATGCTGCAAGGAGGAAGAGACATTTGTATCATGTTAATCAACTCTCCCCCATTTATAACTTTGTTTTTCATCAAACAAAAATCTAAACTAGTTTTTCAAAAACATGCTTGAGTTTTTCAACAATACAAGTTATACTAAAATGGTCATGACATGTGACTCGACTAGGTGATTTTATCAATACAATTTTGACAAGCAAAATGAACTCAAAACTTAAGGTAATATATGGTTTTCATAAGTAAAGAATATTGTCCTTAGTTGCAAGACCAATACAAAACCTCATCAATAAACAATCCATGTGTCATTCGATCAGGAGGTGTTTCTCATTTCTCTTCAAATGTTTATCTCACTCTATCAAGTAGTGTATGGCTATCATTATCATGTATTGAACAAACAACAAGTGAATTTGGTATTGTCTCACAATCACCAAGAATAGTATGCAACATGGATCACTAAGGTCTTCATTATGGTTGTCATGTGGTTCGGCTACAAAGAACATGAATTTTCTAGAAACCGAAGATCCTAGTAGGCTAAGAGAACAATTCAACATATTTGCTAATTCTCATTTTATCCAAAGTGTATAACAATCACTTTTTTTTTTTACTACACCATAACTTTATACCTTTTTACTTTACTATAACACTATAATTCATTTTTTGTTTCCCTCTTTTTATGAGGTTTTGATATGAAATGAATTAATGGTTTACAATATATTTTTACACAATATTTTTTATTTCCACTTTTCAACATATACTATTCTCTCTCCCCAACATGTATATGACCATAATACACAATAATACATAACAAGCTTTCTTATTCTACTAAAATTAGGAGATAATTATATTTTTTTTCATTTACGGCTCAAGGGTTATTTTCAATAAAGTATATAAGGCTAAAAGGGGCTAGCAAAGGATAATCCATTTCGGTAAGCTTTTTTGGCCAAGTGGTTAAATTTTAAGAACAATGTGCCTTGATCATTTCCATGCATTCAACTATTATGATGATTAGAGGCGCAAACAAAACCAATAGTACAAGCCAATGATATATATACACAATATAACAATTTATCAGCTCAAAACTCATATCACTCAATATAATATGCATTCTTCCTGATTTCAGAAAAGTTTGTGTTAAACTTGCAAGGCCTTACATGACCATAACATCTTAGCATGGTAATATCAACTATGAGTACAACCACATAGTTTCCAAAAGTCAAGCCTTCACTATTTCATTTATATCTTTTTATGAGTCAAACATCCAATCAAGTAAAAACCAAAACATTTAAGCTAACTCAGAAAAGCAGACAATTCAAAACAACCTCAAACAATATACATTTTGAATATAGGCACAAATTGCAAAAAATGAAAAAGGAAAAGTAAACATCATATAAATGGAGTTGGGTTCCAAATCAAGCCCATTGCTCCATCCCCTCCGTAAAGTTTGAACTGTCATCAGTCCAAGAGAATTGAGCAGGCAAAGGCATTTCAACCAACTAAGTTCCAATGTACGCATGTAACAAACATCAAAAGGTACAATGAAAATGAAAAACAGAAAAGAACAATAACAATGGGTTGTCTCCCAACAAACATTTATTTAACGTTAATAGCTTGATGGATGATGTGTCCTTTAGGATGAAATAGTTGGAGCAACCCAAATAACACAACATTTGATTGCCTACACCACTTCAGTGGGTATTCAACCTCTTCAAATATGAGTTAATATAGATTCTCCTTTTTTTTTCTCTACTCTTCCACCCCATTCTATGACTCACTCTTTATTTCTTTTCTTTTCTTACTAACTACTACTAACTTATTTTCACTCTTATTTGTTTCAATATCTCTCTCAAATACATCATCGTTCTCTTCTTCAACAATACGCTCAATCTCATGAGCTGACATCTCAACAATATCATAACCGATCAGCCCACCAACTATTGTTGTGCTTGAGTTGCATTGCTCCTCAGAATTGGGTACAATGTTGGCACTCAATATTGTTTTTTGATCATCTGCTAGTCGCTTGGCTAATTGATCACTCACTTTCTTGGCTAACTACCCTATCTGAATATCTGAATTCTTTAAGGAAGCATTAGTCATTCGTAGTAGCCGGTACAGAGTGTCCTCCAGCTTAGAGTATTTGTCTTGTTGTGGTTGTTTATAGGGTGGTGTTTTAGTAGTTCTCTGGTTGGTCATAGTTACTTGTATGAACTCATTCAGAACGTCTTCCAATTTGAGGCTTGTATCCTCATATGCTGGTTGGTAAGGTGGTTGTAGGCTGGGTGACCATGCATCTTGTCTCCATAGTTGGTCGTATCCTTGGTTGAACCCTAATTATTATTTGATAATAACTATGTTAGCTTTGTCTTTGTTGAACTCCCATGTTTCAAATCTCCTCTACTTGAGAAAGTAAACAATAGTATGTTGGGTTATCACCGTAGAACACATCACACTCATCGTTTTTCAGTCAGGAAGAAAGTTCTTAAGTTGTTGAGGAAGACTAGCCATTTGTTTGGTGAATAAATCCAGCTGTTGAGAAATCGTCCTACTTTGGGCCAGAAGTGCAGTATGGATGTCCGAGTCGTGATTCAGCATCATATCACCCATGGTGAACTCCGAACATTACCCTGCATAAACAACTCAAACATATCTACTAGTGTAGATCAAATCGCTTCGAGAGAATAAAACAACAAAAGTAAAAAAAAATTAGAAAATTAAAAACTTAAAATAACATTTTTTTAGCAAAGCTAAGTATCTAGACGCAAGTCCCCAGTAATGGTGCCATTTGACTAGTTGCTTTTCTAATTGGTCAATTAAATTACCAAATCGAATTGCCACAAACAAGTATAAAAGATTGTCAAATCCACAAGGACTTGCTTAAGACTAGCATTTCAACTAAAAAAAATTCTATTCTAAGTTGGTTTTAAAAAGGGTTTTGGCTGGTTTGTTTGATTAAATAATTAATAACTAATTGATTAAACTATTTGGAATAACGATGTTGTTATTAAATTTTATTACTCACTATCAATACACACTTGACTCGAAAATAATAATTCATTTAGCAATGATTCTTTCACTCAAAGGACCTTAATGATACTAAATGCTAATGTCTTAGTCAATTTAGTAACTCATGAAATAAAGCTCCATGTACAACAAATTTACACATAAGATGAAGAGTTATGACCCACAAAATATATCGTTATGTCTAGTACTTTATGCATGCGAAATTGAGTTTTAATACAACACCTCAAATATACTAATCGTCAATATCTTGGTCATATTAGTAGTTTATCAAAATAACTCTATGTCTAGTAACTAAATTAACAAGATGAAGATATATGAAACATTAATCACACCTCTATATCTAATAGTCTATGTTAATAAGTTTGAGAGTTATTGAATTAGCTCTATGTCTTGTGTTAAGTGCCAAAATATCATATTTAAACTGTCAATTTTGTGACATTTTAACTCTTTACTTAATCCAATTTATTGGTTAATTGATCCCGAAAGTATAAAGTATATTGAATTGTCAAATATGACATGTGAACATCTAATTTTGTCCGACCCAAAAGACATTTAAAAAAAATAACAAATAAAAATAAGATAAATATTTTTGGGTACTTTCTACCAAAAAAATTACATTTTTCAAGCGTTCCAAAACGAAAGTGATTTGAAATCGAAATTTTATTAATTTCGAATTTTAGATATTAATGATGAGAATCAGATTATTTGAATTTAAATTAAAACAAAAAAAATGATTTATGTTGAAAGGAATTTTTTCCTTAATTAACTTTCTCCAAGAAGTTAATTAAGAGATTATATTCTTTATGTGCACATGAAAAACCCCAACTTATCAACTCACACATCAATTTCGCATCCATCTTTCACTTGCCCATAAATCCATAAAAATTTCATCCAAAAAAGTCTTTTATCCATCATATATTTCTAATAATCCTCAACAATTCTCTCATTCAAAAATCCATTCATCAACCATTTTCTCCCCTAAATATCATCTTCCACGTAAAATCATTCAAAAACAATCATCTTCAACCAAAAAACAATTCAACAAAACCACAAAATCCAGAAAAAATACAAAAAAAAAATCATTTCTTTTCTTTTCCTTGAGATTTGTGTAGAGCCTGTGCAAATATTTTTCTTTTTAGCATTTTCAGTTTTGGTGGGAGTAATTAGTTTTCATTACTATATTATTCCATAACTAAACACAAGTACTAATACTTGAAACTACCACATACTAGAAAAAATAATATTTCAGGAAAACACCAAAAATAACAAAAGATAGAAGAATTGTGGGATGCATCCTAGGTCTGGTGATCCGTGCCTAAACTCCCCACACAACTAATGAGTTGATTGGCTAGAATCCATGTGGATTACATTATTCTATTTCTCTTGGAATAGGCATAACATGTATGTCATTCTCCTTACTTTATTTCTTCTTATTTCATTTATAATAATTTTATTTCTTTTATTAGTCCCATTATTAATAATTATCATTGTAACATTTGACTATAATTACATAAAATGCATATAAATCATTTGGTAATTGATAATTGTAATATTAGCTTTGCTTTTATCATATTTCAACAATTTTAAGTTATGATGTAGTATCAGACATAAGGTCTACACTTTACTTCCTTATAATTAATAGGATTAATTATATTTCCACATCCTAAAAATATTTTTTTAAATAAAAAACAAAAATAAAATTAGAATTTTGTAATAAACTTTAAATATGAGTTGTGGTATCAGACGTAAGGGATATGTTTCACTCGTTAAATAAAATAATTTAAATGTTACTTCTTTTAAGAAATAAAATCAACCCATTCAAGAATCCTTTTTCTACCCAATGAACTACGTAGGAACAAAGTTTCATATTAACAGGCACAACAAAAAATAAATAAAATTTTGCCCTCTTAATAATTAATTAAATAACCAAATAAGTATAAAGTATAATATAAACCATATATTTTAGTGAGGGGTACCGCTTAAAGCGGACGAATAAGGTGCTAATATCTTCCATATTCCATAACCGACTCTCGAACATGGATATCAATATCCAAAGGCCAATCTGATTGGTCTAAGAGATTTTTCTACATTTTGTACCAAAAAATGTAGTGGCGACTCTTCGTGCAACCGAAAATTGGGGTGCGACAACTAACGATTTCACTATGGACTCTTTTAAAGAGTCCGACCCATAATTACTAATTGTATGAATAATTATACTCTTTAATTATTTGGTTATTTAATTTTAACTTCCTATAAAAACTCCAATTGTAATTATTTATTGTAAATAATTGTTTCTATTATAACTTGGATTTGAATTTTGGTTTAAAGTTATGTGCTTTCCAATGTATTGCACTAGCATATTGCACATACACATGTCTTATGCCTGGACATTAGATTAGAAGGGGAATCCGCTATGTCGGTGTGGATTTTGGGTCTCACTTGTATTAGCATGATAAATCATCCAGATTGTCACCAAATATCATGGGCATTACCAGTATGGACTACAGGTCCCATTTGTGATCCCAAAGGTATTATGACTTCCTTTCTTTATGATTGGATGCAATCTGAGTACCTTATAAGTATAAACCCTATAAGATGTATCATATAAAATGGCTTATATCTCATCCTAGAGTTATGGTCTCAAACAATCCACAAAACCCATTAAGTATATCGTATCTAGGACACTGAAAGCATATATACTATTTGAACATTCATTCATTTATTTGTGCATTTAAGAATAAAAATCTTTATTTATTGGCTTATGCGTTCATTCATTGTATTCAAAAATAAAAAATTTCATTAATTGACTCATGCATTTATTCATTACATTCAAGAATAAAAATTTCATTGATTGTCTTATGCATTCAGTCATTGTATTCAAAAATAAAAATCTTCATTAATTGACTTATGCATTTATTCATTACATTCAAAAATAAAAATCTTCATTAATTAACTTATGCATTCATTCACTCATTCATTTGTGCATTCAAGAATAAAAAAATTTCGTTGATTGACTTATGCATTCATTCATTACGTTTAAAAATAAAAATATTCATGAATTGATTTATGCATTCATTCATGCATTCAAAAAGAGAAATTATTTCATTCATTCAATTATGTATTCATTCATACACTTTTAAAAAAAATAAGCACATCATTCACCCACTTATTCGTTTTTTCATATATTCATCAAAAATAAAAATAAATTATTTAAACATTAAATTTTAATCATTATCATATCATGCATTCTAATATATTATCTCATCATCATAAATCCTCATATCCTCAAAAAAATATATTTCATATATCATAGCCTTTATGTATTTAAAATCATATACATCAAAAATTTCTTTATCTAAGAGTCTCATGTACTAAAAAAGAAAATCACATACATTCAATGACAATATCTCATACATCATAAGCTTCAAAAATATTATTCATACATCCCAACATAAATCAAATACAACATCATATATGTCATGTATATTTTTAGTAGTATAAGCTCAAGGTCAGCATTACTTGCATTACATGTATTAGGTTGCATTTCAATCCATAAAACATGATAGAAAAATAAAGAAAAATGTCCACTTCATGCACATTCTTTATCAATAAAAATTATTTTTTCTACATGCATTTCATGATCATATTGCTAAGGGCACTCATCAATTGAAGAGTTGGGTTTAATAACATTATTGTTGGAATCGACTGAAAGCGATCAGAGTCGAACAAGAAATTCAAGAAGATAAAGAGATGATGCAATATCTCCTAACCCAACTAAATTGGAGAACAATTTGAAAACGTTTTCTTCACATAAGGACCCCATACAAGGTCAAACCCTCCTAACTCGTCCATATTTCCTTTTTCATAAGTGAAGGTTTATTTTCAAATACATATCCTTTTAAGACGTATATACTAATCCATTTATCATGCAAAATTTACCATCTCAACCTCACCCTACCAATCACATTCCCGACTTCATCCAAGAATAAAATAAACCCAAATAAAAATAATTCATGCGTTAATATGAGATATTTGATATAAAAAAAATGGTGGATGATGCAAATTTAAAACACAAAATGATGAGCATTTTTAGGCAGATCTATTCGATGACACAAGGCATTTTTTGGTAACTCCTAAACACTAAGAATATATCCATAGTCACCTCATTTAAGCTTAGACATCATAAAAAGAGATGATTTTTGAATAATCCTCAATATGTCAATAACCCGAGGAGGGTAACTTTTCAATTGTTTTATTTGACATTCGATTATTAAAGGAGATGATGCGTTCTTTAACATTACTCATGTGACTGAGCGATAAGAGAATATAAGAAATGTTCCTAACTTAAAGTGCAAAAAAGTGAAAATTGTGTAGAGAAAAAAAGCTGCTGATAATCCACAATTAATATCCTAGACAAAAATTAGGGCAAAAGTGCAATATCAGTGATCACAAAAGGAACATTTCATAGCAAATTTTTGCATAAATCTTAGGTCATTCTTATCACAACGTGGAAAATTCCTTTAGTTGTTGAATGTCATGTTAGAAAACTGTTGAAAATAGGATAAAGAAGAAAGGTGAAAGGTGGGTATGAGAAACACATATTTTGAATCTTATATCCTTTTTATTGAAAACACTTAGGCAAACCACGATACAAGCTTGAAAAGACCTTGTTAAGGACTTATTTGCTTATTATGCACATCATAACAAAAAACCGCTAACTCCACAAAACTCATAAATTTTGATAAAAATATCATCTTTAATGCATAAGGTTAAAAGTTATTTTGTCGATATTATCTTCACCTTATCACCACTTGGAGCCTAAAACACAAATTAAATCATATCATCATCACCACCACTAAATCTACTGAAGCCCAAACTCAAATTAAATATTATCATCACTACCATCACATCTACACAAGCCAAACCCAAATTAAATGTTATCATCACTCATAGCCCAAACACTTGCCAAAGTTTGTATGATCATTGTTTTAGTATTTCTTTTTAAAGAGTTATTCATGAAATATGGAGTATGAAAATGAAAAGTGGGAGCCTCTCAAACTGGACAAAGTTTGAGATGTTTCATGGTCTAAGGCCTTCCCGTCAAAGCCTACCAGCACAATTGAAAGAGAATGGTGATTGTTAATATCTGATACTGGGGCAATTTTGAAGTTGATCCCATTGTCTGATGGAATATTATAAGAAGCCCAAAAATGTGACAGTTTTTCTGGATAATCTCATTCGCTATTGAAATGTTATAAGAAACTCAAAACTGGGGCAGTGAAGCGTCTTCCTTATAGCTCTATAAGTCGATTCAATCACAAGAAGCCAAAATCTCTCAACCAAGAAGAGGAATGATCTTAAGTTATCATCTTCAAGAACAACTTCAATAGCGACTCATGCAAGTCTTTTGCTCCCTAGCAAGTCAAATCACCACACTCGAGGGTGTTCATAAAAGAAAAACAAAACAAAACAAAAAGAGAACAAAAAAGGGGGAAACAAATTAAAAAAAAGCAAAAAAAGAGTGTTAGGTTAAAAATCCATATGGGCAACCTAGGAAAAGGAGAATGGTTCTAAGTTAAAACCCTCTAAAGGTGACTTGGGATCATAATAAAATGAGAGGATTCCCGACAGATGCCTACATAAGGTATTCTGGGCAAAAATTAGGGAAAATTAAATGAACACATTAAGGTGAAGTCTTACTACTACACATCATTGATTATCCAAATTGTGGTAGTTTATGAACAATAACTTCATGAATGAAGACAATATGTCAAAAATACATATTAGGGCAGTTTTTGTTGTTACAAAAATATCAACGCTTTGGAAAGAATTCCTCAGCCAACCTACACTGGGGAAGTATGATTGAGTTTAATCTTTATCCTTAAGATTATACTAAGGTAATTTTGTGGACCACCTTAAATGAAACGCATCTTCAGCTAAACTAGGGCACATTTTGATGGGTGAAAAGTTATGGTACCAATCAACAACAACCATCAAGGGTCGCTTTAGTCGATTCTGCAAAAGTTTATGAATTCCATCCAAAAAATATATAAAAATAAACCATGAATGATACATTAGAACATTTTTACATGGATCTTACCTCTCATTCCATTACATTCAAACAACCATATAGTATTCATATCATACATGACATAAATCAAATACTCTTATAATAGCATCAAGCAATGCATATTCACATTAATCAAACAATGCATATTCACATTAATCAAACAATTCATATACATGACATAATAGCATAAAAAAATGAATATACATGACATACATAAAAAATAATAGCATCAAATAATGCATATACATGACATACATACATTAAACCACATCAATATTCCGGTCAATGCATATTCTCATTAATCAAACAATGCATATACATGACATAATAACATCAAAGAAAACATATACATGACGTACAAACAATGCACATACAAGACATACATACATTAAATCATATCAATATTAAAGTCAATACATACTCACTTTAATCATAAAAACATCAACATGAAATTCATGCATACATAAGCATTCAAACAAGGACACCCCTAAACCCCTAATTTTCTTATGTTAAACATCAACACTTCTCAAGGATCATAAGCATCATTATGCATACTCATGTCAATCAATGCATAGTCAAATTCATACATTAATCATTATGGTACAAACATCGACATGATCTACACAAACATCGACATGAAGTGCATGACTCAAACAATCATATCATTATATTATTCATCCAAACTGTTTCAAATTGTACTTTTGAGGACCCCGTGCTTGACGACCTCAAAATCAATCTTTCCAGGCTCTATGCTTGACGACCTCAAATTATACCTTCGAGTACCCCGTGCTTGATGACCTTGAAGTCAATATTTCTAGGCTACATGCCTCACCATTTTAAATTTGAGGGCCTTGTGCTTAGCAACCTCAAATTGTACTTTCAAAGGCCCCATACTTGACGACCTCGAAGTCAATCTTTCTAGGCTCTATGCCTGACTTTTTTAAATTTGAGGGGCCCGTGCTTGACGACCTCAAATTGTACTTCTGAGGACCCCATGCTTAATGACCTCGAAGTCAATCTTTCCAGACTCTATGCCTGATTTTTTAAATTTGAGGGTCTTGTGCTTGACGACCTCAAATTGTACTTTCGAGGACCATGTGCTTGACGCCCTCGAAGTCAATCTTTCCAGGCTCTATGCCTGACCTTTTAAATTTAAGGGACCCGTACTTGACGACCTAAATTATACTTTAAAGTACCTCGTGCTTGACGACCTCAAATTATACTTTCGAGGACCTCATACTTGACGACCTTAAAGTCAATATTTTCGCCTGACCTTTTAAATTTGAGGGGCACATGCTTGATGATCTCAATTTGTAGTTTCGAGGACCTCGTGCTTGACGATCTCGAAGTTAATCATACTAGGCTTCGTGCCTGACTTTTTTAAATTTGAGGGCCCAATGCTTGTTGACCTTAAATTGTACTTCCGAGACCCCGTGCTTGACGACCTCGAAGTCAATCTTTCCAAACTCCATGCTTGATTTTTTATATTTGAGGGTCCCGTGCTAGACAACCTTAAATTATACTTTCGAGGACCCCGTGCTTGACGACCTTGAAGTTAATCTTTCTAGGCTGCATGCGTGACCTTTTAAATTTGTCGGCCTAATGCTTGATGACCTCAAATTGTACTTTCGAGGACCCCGTGCTTGACGACTTCAATGTCAATACTTTCAGGCTTTATGCCTGGCCTTTTAAATTTAAGGGCCCATTTCTTGACGACCTCAAATTGTACTTTCAAGGACCCCATGTTTGACAACCTCGAAGTCAATCATTCTAGGCTTTGTGCCTGACTTTTTAAATTTGAGGGTCACGTGCTTGACGACCTCAAATTCTACTTCCAAGGACCACATGCTTGACGACCTCGAAGTCAATCTTCCTAGGCTCCATGCCTAACCTTTTAAAATTAAGGGCCCCGTGCTTGACGACCTCAAATTGTACTTTCAAGGACCTCGTACTTGATGACCTCGAAGTTAATCTTTACAGGATACGTTCCTGATTTTTTAAAATTTGAGGGTCCCGTGCTTGATGACCTCAAATTGTCTTTTGAGGACCTCGTGCTTGAGCACCTCGAAGTCAAACTTCTTAGGCTCCACACATGACCTTTTTAAATTTAAGGGCCCCGTGCTTGACGACCTCAAATTGTACTTTCGAGGACCTCGTGCTTGACGACCTCGAAGTCAATCTTTCCAGACCCTCGCCTAGTGTTTTTAAATTTGAGGGCCTCGTGCTTGACGAACTCAAATTGTGCTTGTGAGAGCCCAATGTCAGGAAGCCTCAACCAAATTGTCTTTTGTACCTTGCTCATTATTTCACTAGAAGAATGTCTTTTGTACCTCGACAAAATTAGCATTCATTTCATTACTAGTTACTTATCATGATAACACTCAAATCTCAGTTTGTATGCTGTCCAATAAGCAACAAGTAAAGATGGGCAGATGTCGACACCCATTTTTGTCGTTCCCAAAAGACATATACAAAAAAAATAACAAATTAAAATAAGATAAATATTTTTGGGTACTTTCTACCATAAAAATTACATTTTTTAAGTGTTCCAAAACGAAAGTGATTTGAATTCGAATTTTTAATTAATAATTTTTATTAATTTCGAATTTTAGATATTAATTATGAGAATCAGAATATTTGAATTTAAATTATAAAAAAAATAATTTATGTTGAAAGAAACTTTCTCCAAGAAGATAATTAAGGGATTCTATTCTTTACTTGCACATGTGCAAATTCCATTTTTGCCATAACAAAGAGGACGTGCACATGGAAAACTCTCACCCATCAACTCACTCATCAATTTCTCATCCACCTTTCACTCACCCACAAATCCATAAAAATTTCATCCAAAAAAGTCTTTCATCCAAAAAAGTCTTCCATCCAAAAAAGCCTTTCATCCATCATCTATTTCTATTAATCCTCAACAATTCTCTCAATCAAAAATTCATTCATAAACCATTTTATCCTCTAAAATACAATACTCTTCAACCAAAAAACAATCCAAGAAAACTACAAAATCCAGAAAAACAGAAAAAACCTTTTTTTTCTTATTTTCTTTGAAATTCGTGCAGCGCCTCTCCAAATCCTTTTCTTTTTAGCATTCTAAGTTTTGGTGGGAGTAATTAGTTTTCATTGCTATTTTATTCCATAACCAAACACAAATACTAATACTTGAAACAATCACACACTAGAAAAAACAACATTTCATGAAAACACCAAAAATAACAAAAGATAGAAGAATCGTGGGATGCATCCCAGGTTTGGTGATCCGTGCCTAAACTCCCCACACAACTAGTGATTGGACTGGCTAGAATCCATGCGGATTACATTAATCCATTTCTCTTGGAATAGGCATAACATGTATGTCATTCTCCTTACTTTATTTATTCTTATTTCATTTATAATAATTTTATTTCTTTTATTAGTCACATTAGCAATAATTATCATGGTAACATTTGACTATAATACATCAAATGCATATAACTCAGTTGGTAATTGATAATTATAATAATAGCTTTGCTTTTAACATATTTCAACAATTTTAAGGTATGTTGCAATGTCGGACATAAGAGCTACACTTCACTTCCTTATAATTAATAGGATTAATTATATTCCCACATCCTAAAAATATTTTTTTTAAATAAAAAACAAAAAAAATTAGATTTTTTTAATCAACTTTTAATATGAGATGCGGTATCGAACGTAAGGGATATGTTTCGCTCGTTAAATAAAATAATTTAAATGTTAGATTTTTTAAGAAATAAAATCAATCAAACCAAGAATCATTTTTCTATCCAAAGAACTACGTAGCCAAGAGTCCCTAATAAGGATACGTAGGAGCAAAGTTTCATCTTGTCAACCACAACAAAAGTAGCATCCTGCACCCAACGAGGCCCTAGCACCCACCGAGTGTTTCATATGCGCCAAGGGTCACGTCTCTGCTCAGGTGAAACGGGAGGTGCGCTAATTATTCAATTGTGTGATTCTATCACCCCATGAGTTATATTTTATTTGTATGTTATTTACATTTGATAAACGTGAGTTGCTAAGTTCCTTATTTGTTGGGATTGAATGTAATACAAACTTGATTTTTAAATATTGACTCATTTGATATTAATTCACGACGTTTTGATTCTTTTGAGTTATATATGTGTTTAATGTTTGGTTTTAGTTTGATCATCTATTCGTGTGCTTTGTGAATGAAATGTTTAGAGAAATTATTGCATGATTCTGACTTTGTATAACTCATCATTTGGTATATTTTCTAGACATGGACTTATATCAAAATTGTCTACTAGAATGGAGCTAATTCAATAACTTTATAACTTTCAAACTTGTTAACATAGACTACTAAACAAAGAGGTATGCTCAAAAGTTCATATAACTTCATCTTGTGAATTTAGTTGTTAGACATAGAGCTATTTTAATAAGCTATTAGCATAGACCAAGCCATTGGTGATTAATACAATTGAGGTGTTTTATTTTACTCAATATCACCTACATAGACTACTAGACATAGATGTATGTTTCTGTGAATCAATTGTGTGGAAGAATCATTGCTAAATGAATTAGTGTATTTGAATCGTATGTGTACTAATAATGGATAGAAAATTTGATTTCAACACCTTTATTCCAAATAGTTTAATCAATTAGTTAGTAATTAGTTAATCAAACAAACCAACCAAAACCTTTTTAAAACCAACTTAGAATAACAATGTTTAGTTGAAAGACTAGTATCAAATAAGTCCTTATTGATTCGACAACCTTTTTTGTATACCTATTTGCGACACCATTTAGTTCTTTCAAGACCAATTTGTCGATTAATATCTTGCAACCAAAACAACAACATGCATGAAGTGACAAATTGATATAAATTTATGTCTAGCAATTATAGCAAATTGATGAGTTATAAATTCAGAATTACAACAAGGATTTCTTCAATATTTTCGTTCACAATTCATACAATAAGGCGATCAATCTTAAAGTAAGCATTAAGCACATAAACAACTCATAAGAAGCAAAACATAGTGAAATAGCTTAAATTTGAATTAAAGTGTATACATCAAGATCATATTACATTCAATCCCGACGAAGAAGATGTTTAGCTACATGTTATTATGGTAACTAATTTCAACGATACAGAGAGAAAAATTAAGCTCAAAGGAGAAGAAATTATCTCATCAAAAAGCATAAATTGACTATTGTAACATTTCCTTCTTGCTTCTACACCATAATCCAAACTAAATTATCCTATGAACTAAGAGAAATCAAACACATAATGTAACTATTTGAAGAACTACTTAAAATTCTCAACTAGATCCCCTAAGATGCGTTGAGCGCATGAATTTCATTGGATGCAATTCCAGGTGCAAGAATTTTAAAGAGGTAAATCAAACAAAATGTTTTGCCCAATTTTTTTCCAAATTTCCCAGAGAGCAATAATTGCCCTCACCGCATCCAATTTTACATATTATGCATATCTGACCATTCATATTGATGATGTGTATGTTAGGAGCATCATATCCAAAAATTAACTTGATCCAATCGTGAACGTTTGTAGCATCACAATTTTACTCGAACAACTCATGATTGCTATCTCATGCTCGCTCAGCTAGTTATGCTCGTTCTAGAAGAGATTCATAGCATATTTCATTGATCCAAACGTTCATATTGTAGTTCAATTTGTTAGGAACATCATATGCAAATTGCATCTCAATCTAACAATGAACAAATGCACGATCACAATTTTACTCGGACTACTATGGTTTGAATCCTTGCATTTCCTTTCAAAATGTATCTAAAAGTAAAATACTAATTAATAAACATTAATAATTGCATGCATAAATAAAATATACTCAAATTGAATCAAACAACTACAAATATAATTAATTGGATTAAGAAAGTGATGGCGAATAATACCAAAAATGTGTAAATTCTACATTTATCAACAACATATATTATGTTCATTGTATATACATATTTAAATAATATTATGCATAAATTATATTACTTACAATTGACATATTGTAAATTTTCTTCTAGAGATGAATTTTCTTTGAATGGAAAACTTGGGTTTCATGATATCGTTGGATATGGTTTGCTCTCGAGATGATGACTGATGCATTTATGATGGACCGTGTCTTTTGACATGGTCAATACTCTATGGGGAGAAAGACACCACTATATCGAAAAACTTTAAAGAATTCATCATAAGATAATTTAAAATTAATAACGTTATTAGACTTAAGATTATAAGGTTTATCCATAGCAACAACATCAATTAAGTGTTGTGGCACTTGAGCTCATTTTCTACATATTGCCATATATTGATATCTATAGCTTTAATGAAATTGTCATTCTTTCCTTCCAATATGCATAACCTTCATCGTTGAAGATTTGTGGCCTATTAATTGAAGCAATTTAACCATTATATACCATCCATTTTGATCTCTTGTTAGAAATTGTGCTAATTTTCCACATTTCGCTCTGATACCACCTCTTAGATAAACAATGGCTCTACACACCTGGATAGGAGTGAATGGGTGTGAGGCTACTTCGATGTCTCAATTCAGTAAGCAATACCAGACATAATTTTCAAACAAAAGTAGACACCTAATTGAAAAATAATCAATTATATAATGACTAATATCAACTATGTTCAATTAATTGATTGATAATTGATTAATATTGGGAACAAGCAAGCAACCAAATAGTAAAAGAATAGAGATAAGAGAATAACACAAGAAATTTGGTAACAAAGTTCGACCAATTGTGCCTACGTCTTTGGGAGCTTTGAGAGGCTACCCCTATGTATTATTAGAGAATAATGATTTGTGTTTAGCTATCGTTCTCATTTTTTACATTAAGTTTACATAACATATATATATAGCCATATACCTCAACCTCTTTACATCAGCTCAAGCATATAACTTGTATCATTGTTATTAGGAGAATATGAGTCATTGCACAACAATCTTCACCTTGGTGAATATCATCAATCTCCATCTTTTGACATTGGGTTGAGGGAGCTCCATAGTCCAGCATTAGTGAATGTTCAGCAAGCTCATACAATGTCTGAACTTGTCTATGGTAATCAGCTTGGTTAACATATCAGCTGCATTTTCTGAAGTGTGAACCTTCTGCAATAGTATCAGCTCACTAGCTACCAACTCTCTGATCTTGTGAAATCTCATATCAATATGTTTGGTCCTAGCATGATACACTTGGTTCTTTGCCAAGAAGATAGCACCTTGAGTATCACAATTTAGCGGAACTCCACCTTGCTCAATGTCTAATTCATTTACCAGCCCTATAAGCCATATGGCTTCCTTAGAAGCTTCACCATTTGTCATGTTCTATGCTTCAGTTGTGGACATAACAACAACAGACTGAACTGATGATCTCCACATAATTGGTCCACCTTCAAGGGTGAAGACAAACCTTGTTGTGGACCTTCTATCATCCAAGTCTCCTGCATAGTCCAAATCAACATAACCAACAACTAAAGGCTTACTCTGTTAGTTGCCAAACATGATACTGAGACTTATAGTCCCCTTCAAATATCTGAAAATTCATTTGATTACTTCTCAATGTTGCTTCCCTGGTTTGGAAATGTACTTGCATACTTGACTAACTATTTGTGTCAAGTCTGGTCTAGTACAAACCATAGCAAACGTCAAGCAACCCACTGCAGTGGTATATGGAACCTTTGACATGTACTTCTTCTCTTCATTTGTCTTTGGACACTGATCTAGGGAAAGCTTGAAGTGATTTGTCAATGGAGTACTCACTACCTTAGCATTGCTCATATCAAATATCTCTAAGATCTTTTCAGCATAGTTTTTCTAGGAGAGCCATAGTTTTCTAGCTCTCATATCCCTGTGAATCTCTATCCCAAGAATATTCCTAGCAACCCTTTAATCTTTCATGTCAAACTCCTTACCTAGCATGACTTTCAGCTCATTTATATCACTCAAATGATTAGCATCAATCAACATATCATCAACATAAAGTAGTAGAAAAATAAAAGAACCATCATCAAGGCTTCTTACATAAATACAACAATCATACTCACAATGCTTGTAACCAAGCTTCAACATATAGGTGTCAAACCGCTTGTACCGTTATCTGGGAGACTACTTCAACCCATATAGAGACTTCCTCAACTTGCCAACCAAGTAATGTTGTCCAACTGCACTGAACCCTTCTAGTTGTGTCGTCTAAATTGTGTCCTCTAATTCACCATGGAGAAACGGAATCTTCAGATCTATCTGTTCTAAGTGCATATCCCGGTTGGCTAATAAGGCAAGCACTACCATGGTAGAAGTGTGTCTCACCACTAGGTAGAATATCTCATTGTAGTCGATTCCTTTTTGTTGTGAATACCCTTTTTCTACAAGATGAGCCATAAAATTTTCCACTTCTTTTTCTGATATTGTTGGCTTCCTCTTGTACTCCCACTTGCACCCAACTGCACGCTTGTCTGGGGCAATGGGACAAGCTCCCAAGTTTGGTTCTTGTGTAAAGACTTCATATCCTCCATCATGACACCCACCCGTTGTTGTTTTTCCTTGTTGTTTATAGGCTCTTGAAATTACATGGATCTCTCGAACTGATATGGAGAGCAACTGGAGCCATATCCTCAAAGACATATCTCTCTCGAGGTTTGGTTGGACGTCTATCCATGTCTCTAGGAAGTAGATACTCATGTATACCTGAACTCTCCGCCTGAGAATCATCATGTTCATGATTTGAACTAGTGCATGCTTCCTTGCCTTTATTCACCTGGTTTGTTTCATTGCTCACAGGAATCATAATTGATCATAAAGTCTCTCCATTTGGTCTGTGCACCTATGTCAAAACTGATTGTTTCAACATGAAATCTTCATCAAATACTATATCTCTGCTCAACACCATTTTTCTAGAAACTAGATCCCATAACTTGAACCCATTCACACCTTTGGTATATCCAATGAAGATATGCCTCTTTGACTTAGGATCAAGTTTAGATTGTTCATCACTAGGTACGTGTACATAAGTAGGACAACCAAATAGGTGTAACATGTTATATTTGACTGAGTTACCTATCCATACTTCTTCTGCAACTTTACCATTCAATGAAGCCCATGGTGATCTATTAATGACATAAAATGCCATACTAAGTGTCTCTTCCCAAAATCCTTTGGAAATTCCAGCATTTAATCTCATACATCTAGCCCTCTCTGTAAGAGTTCTGTTCATACTCTCTACAACATCATTCTACTGAGGAGTATTCTTCACTGAAAAGTGCCTCTAAATGCCATGTTCTTCATATAATTTCTTAAATTGTGAGTTTATACTCCATACCATTGTCTGACATTAAGTATTTGATTTTTCTACCAGTATAGTTCTGTACTTCTTCCTTCCAAACCTTGATCTTGGCAAAGACTTTTGACTTATGCTTCAGAAAATATACCCAAACCTTGCGACAAAAGTCATCAATGAAGGTAACAAAATACCTAGAATGCCCCGAGTCCTGTGTTGGTTAGCCTTGAAACTAACTTGTGTCTGTTTCCCAAGTATACAATACTTGCACAAATCTAGCTTGCATTAGCTAACTCCCCTCAACAACCCTCTTTTGCATAGTTTTGTCATGGCATGCACACTAATATGACCTAAACACATGTGCCATAATTATGTAGCATCATTGTCTAAATCTACAGAAATCTCTTCAGTCACTCCAACAACTCCACCTACAATTGTTCTCCCTAACAGCTTGTAAATGTTCCCAACAGTCCTCTTATCCTTTATCAAAGTCAGAGCACCTTTGCATACTCGAAGAATATCACGGTCCCCATTAGCTCTATAGCTAAATCCTTTGGCCTATAATATCCCCAAAGAAATAAATTCTTCTTCAAATATGGTATGTGTCTAACCTCACATAACTTTTTCACTACAATGATCTATCACAATTATGATTTCTCTCCTGCCAATAATTCCACATGCTTTATTATATATGTGATACACAAAACCAAAATTGTGTGCCTTGTATATGGTGAACCATTCTCTGTTTGGTGTCATGTTGTAGGAACTGTAACACCGCGAATTTTACTACCTTGAAAATATATGTTTTTATTAATTATATTTTCGAAAATGAATTTATGGGAATTTTCGGTAAAGAATTAGACGAAACTCTAGTTGAGTTTTAGTCTTGTAATTCTATTTCCAACTTGATGGTAAATTTTCATGATTTTCG
>NC_032017.1:11895234-11895650 GCF_001865875.1 Lupinus angustifolius | reverse complement strand
TTAAAAAGTAAAGTATTCAAGGTGTTGGAATTAAATAGTCAAACTCGGTAATTAATTTTAAAGAAAGTATTCCGAGAAGGTGTATGATTTAGGGTGATGCCCAAAAAAGGATACGTGATACCATGGAGCGAGATTGTTTGACCGTAATTGGCTTGGTTTGGGACCATCCAGGGTATTCAGCGATGGTCGTAGTGGTGGGATGTATTTCCTTCATATTACGTGTTAACGTAAGATCGGGACCCACAAGAAGCATTCCCGAGGGAGATGACTAAAGGTGGGCCGAGCATGGTAAATAATGATTAAAAGATTTAATCATCTAACTGCGGTTAGTGTTCATATGCATATGGTTAATAATGGAGTAGTGGAGAGGAAATTGACGGGATGACTTAGAGCACCATGATGTTGAGAGGGACGGC
>NC_032017.1:11885085-11895134 GCF_001865875.1 Lupinus angustifolius | reverse complement strand
TGTATTCCTGGGAGAGAATATCTTGTTGGATCGGACAGTTCTCACAGGACAAACTAGACGATCTCTGACAACTCCTCTTTGCAATCTGGATCAATGAGAGGGATGCTCAGAAAGCGTTTGTTACGACACCGTCCTGTTATGGACTGTTCCTATGGAACTTATTGATCAATTGGCTTATGAAATGCTTTTTGGTGCGTACAAAGTGGCTTGGTATGAGACCTGTACTCTTGATTTATTTCCGACTAGGTTATTGGGAGGATATTGGGGTAAGGTGGATGATCATGACATAAGATGCATATATTGCACTTGTGGAAGTGGATTCCCACATTTGAGTTACAAACATCATGCATCATTAACATTATGCATATATTATTACTTATGGTTATGATATTTGTTTATGAAATGTATGTTGATACATTATTGTTTATGTTGATAAATGGTGTGTTATGATGCTGGTTATAGATAATATATGTGTATGTTATTATTTGGGGTTATGATCTCCACTTATGTGTTATTTAATTATAGTCATGATATCTTGTCGATGAATTATATATTGATAAATGGTGAATTATGATATTGTTTGGGAATAAGTGTTGTCGACATTACATAGGTTGATTAGATAATTGTTTATGAGAACAATTGATGAGTTTGGTTATATTATTCATGTGGGTTGGATAGTTGTTTACGAGAACAACTGATGAAGTATAATGTGATATGTTATATATATATGAACTGCTTTTCATATCTGAGTATAATATTCTGAGTAAGTCCACGCCGTCAATGAATTATATTCATTAGATGTCTTACTCTCTCTATTTCTCTTCTTTTCTATTGCTTGCTTTTCGAACGTGTGCCCGTCAGATAGACAGCTTTGCTCGGATTTGGAGCTACCCATCTGTGATGTCCCAGGAGGGGGCATGCGGAATTGAGGAGAGGCAGTACCCTAGCTTTGGAGTTAGCCACTAGGAGTTGCTTATCATTTTGTGACTTTTGAAACACTGACGGCTTCAGCTTGTTCATGTCTTTGTTTAGTGTCTTTTCGTGATGATTAATATTTTCGCCCTTTCTTGTTGGATATGTATATTAAGTACTTATGATCTTTTATATATATGAAGATGTATATTCAGGAAATGTTGTATCATTTCAGTTACCGTTAGGTAACCGGTTTTGATTTCCGCGTTATATGTTACTTAAAGTGATGTGCTGGAAAAGAAAGGTTTTTAAAAGGAAACAATTTTATATCACCAATTAAAAAAAAATTTACTCACTTTTCCGCGTAATAAATAAAGAGTATTTTTCGGGGCGTTACAGGAACAACCAGTGTCAAGTATCCACTCATCTACACTATAATTTGATGATATAGATAGTGGATCAACTTTACTGTTGTAACCAATCATCTTTATGTTCAACATTTGCAGATATATATACTTTATCTTTCTCACCGACTTGCTAGGACTCCACTCATTCGGACAATCATTTTTGTAATGTCCATTCTGTTTGCACTTAAAGCACTCTATTAGTGTTTTGCCCTTGGAATTTGTTCTTTTCCTTTTGGAAGGACCTCCTCTGCTTTGTCTCCTCCCACGAGCTTGGCTCCCTTTCACATATAGACCATCACCCTAAGACCATTTCCCTACATTCTGTCTTCTTTGAGTGTGGGACATAAGTGTATATGTGATCTCATCCAGTTTGATTGAGTCTTTCCCGTACGTCAATATTGTCACCAAGTGTTCATAGGAATTTGGCAAAGAGCACAGTAATATTATTGCTTTGTCCTCATCATCAACCTTCACATCAAGTTTCTTCAAGTTATTGATCACTCGATTAAAAGTGTTAAGACATTGCTGCAAATCAGCACCCTCATGCATCTTTAGGCCATATAGTCTCTATTTCAAATACAACTTATTTGTTAGAGACTTGGACATGAACTGCTTCTCTAATGTCTCTCATACTTGTGTCCATAACATGATAAATCACCTCATCTGATAGACAGAGTCGTATGGTTCCCGCAACCTTCTCCTTTAACTCTTTTCAATCTAGTTGATCCATACCATCTAGTTTATTGTCATGCAGTGCCTTTGATAGACCTTGTTGAGCCAAGACATCCTTAACCCTCCTTTGCCACAATCCGAAATTACCAGTTCCATCGAACTTCCCCACGTCGAATTTGATAACTAGGTTAAGAGTCATCTGATACCAATTGTTGAGAACAAGCGAGCAATCAAATAGTAAAAGAGTAGAGATAATATAATAACACATGAAATTTGGTAACGAGGTTCAGCCAATTTTTCCTAAGTCCCTGAGAGCATTGAGAGGCCACCACTATGTATTATTAGAGAATGAGGATATGATTAGCTATTGTTCTCATTTTTATATCATATTTACATAACATAAATATATAGTACTCTACTCCAACTCCTTTACATCAGTCCAAACTCATAATTTTTATTGTTGTTATTAGGAGAATATGGGTCATTGAACAACAATTAAGATGAGATTAACACAACTTAATTGATTAATGGTGGATTATAAGTCAATTAACAACTATAATAGAAAATAATTTTTATCAAGAATGATTCTTTAAACTAAAAAGCAATTGAATAACTATGTTGAATAATGATATACAAAAATTAATCACAATTATACAAAATATCAAAAAGTAAATTGAGATGAGAGTGGAGAGAATTAACACAATAATTTTATTGTAGATTATTCCAAATCACTAACGCTACATGGAGTCCCTCCTTGTGCTTCAAGGTTTTCCAGTATGCAAAAGTTTTAATGTTTATTTACAAGCACACTTCTAACTGATTCTTTTAACCAATTGTTTCTTTCTTTAGTTGTGTGAAAATTTTCGTTTTAGAAAACAATTATTTTTCAGTTGTGGATACTAGTTAATCGATTATGTGGTTTTTATAATACATAATGATTACTGATAAGTCAAAATCGATTATCAAGTGGAAAAAATGTTTCTCATCTATTCTATCTCAGTTAATTGATTGTATAATTGATTAACATTCCTTATTGGTACTTAATCAATTATCCAGGGAGAAATACTTAGTTTTATTCATTCATCTCAATCTAAATGAATCTAAAAAGATGTATCATGATTTGCCTGTTAGACCTAAAAAGATAAAATGCAACAAGTTAAATATAAAAAGTCTAAGATTAAATTAGAATAAATCCTAGTGTCTTCTTCTTGTATTGATATTCTTGCTTAAACTTTGTGTTGTCTTGTTTTACATAGTTCGGAATCAATGGTGGATAAAAAATTGGGATATAAGTCCTGAACCATGTAATAATTTCTACTAATATTACTACCATGATGAAGCGAACTTTTATGATCTTCTATGGAAGTGCAAAGTATCTCATAATGTTGTGTTTTTTATCTGCTTTATATTGTTGAATTGGATACCTTCTAAAAGAGAATGAGTAAAAAGGGTGTGGCTTTGGATATTATTTGTGTGATTAAGGTTTTATCTTCTCAGTAATAAAATGACTAGCCCAACATGTATATAAATGATGTTTAAGAGAATAAGGTAGGTGATGTAAGACTTAATTCTCATAATACCCTCTTCAAATAAGTCTGTCAGACTAGATGAAAAGTTATCTTTGATTTATGGGTAAATAATATCTTTTGACACATGACAACCAGAAAGAAATGAGCTCTAACACTAGTATTATATTAAGATTCTATCTCAAAATCAATTAGTAATAAGAGAAGTAATCTAATAAATATTTAAATCTTACATTTTTTAAGGTAAATATAAGACTTAACTTCCAAATGCATTTTATGCAAGTAACCATTTTATTCCTATATTCCATAGTGACCATAGCATTTGGTATCAGGTTTTCGCATGGCTTGGTGTCCATAATAGAAACGTAGAAACTCTATTTGCAGCTTTTTCATCTTTTGGAAATTTATTTGAAGATAATAATAACAAGGAAAAGAAATGGAGCTTGTTGGTGTAGAAGAGTATAATATTGTCTCTCTCGATTAATTGAAGGTTTAATATCTGTTGAATATAAAATTTTAACTTATGGTATATACATATTATACTTTTTTTTAAATAGTGTAGCCATTGTTCTGCAATACGATTTTATAGTTTTTCAGGTATTTTGTAATTTTTTAACTCAGTTAATAAACTACTAAAGTTATTTACTAAATAAAAATTGAAGGAAGTTTGTAATTTTTAGAAAAGAAATTCCTTACATAGAAACAATTGATATATTGGGTCTAAATTGATATATTGGGTCTCAATTGATAGAGTGGGTTCCTGGTTGTGATTAAGGTTAGACCTTGGCTTTTGTCTAAATAATTTAGCATATGGAATAGTTACATTCTTATGTTGGTGCACCAATCCATTGCTATATTTCTATGATATGAAACTCTATCGAACACATTTTATGTTTCAAAGTTTTTACCATTCTATATATTTATTGCTTCTTATTGATCAGAAAAATAAATTATGAATTGAATACAATTTAAGTTTATATTTTCTGACTGTTCCACCCCGGTCAAACGGATACTCGTTGACCGGAGTGCACTACAACATTCGCCGAGCTAGAGCACTTAGCAAATCCCCGAGTCACCAGGACTCACCATGCCAACCGACCGACTTAGCTTGCCAGAGAGACTGTACTGTCAACCGCCAACGCCACTTCAGACTAGTAAAGGCACACTTCTGTCACCCACTTAACACGCTGCCAACACCTGCCACACGTCGCATGCAACTCTTACCTAACGCTCTGCTCCACGACAAATATAGGCCTGTATTGCAACTATCACAATCTACCATAGACTATAAGTCAACTATGCACACAGTATGACCTTACCAAGCTGCCTGACACACATAAAGCAGCCCCCTGCTCTGCCAAAAATAGGCCGACAAGCTCAGATGGTCGGCCACGCCAACATCATCCAATAGAGAACTCTTCATCTACATCAACTATAAATTGGGACTCCTCCCTTCTCACCAAGAGATGTGCACACATAATTCGGGAGAGGCTACTCACGACTCCCTCATATAACTCATACACACGGGCATTGGCCCCCTGATCTCTAACCCTACTCACTAATATATTGAGTGTCATATTTACATATACTATGAATTGTGAATCTCCTCCTTTGGTCATTTATTAACTTGATAGTCGGAGCATCTTTTCATGTACCTCCCTCGGCAGGCCCGAGCATACTCTAGGAATCTCAGGCCTCGACCCACCTACAGGGGCGAAGTCCCCTCCTTGGAAAACATCATCACATCAAGCCTTCCAGCCCAGCAAGCTCCACTAGAAGGCACATCCTCTCATGCCCAAAGACCCTGAGTTAGGCCTTCCAGCCCAACTCACCCTCCTATGATAGTACTGGAGAACATTGACCAATAAAAATGAAAGAGTGTATGAAGTGATATAATTCTTAGAATAAAAGATGTGTTCCCAAACTTGTAGTATGTATCTCCTTTCTATAGTTGAGTCGTAGTTTTGTCTAATGACATTTTGCCTATAAAAAAATCATATTGTAAAATCTTTTTGATTCATGTGTAAATAAAATATAAACTTTATATTCCATCAACTAATTCATTTTACTTTCAAATTTATAGAAAATGATTGATTTATGTCATATATATGTTTAACAAATATAAAATTTCATAATAAATCGGTGCATCCATTGTACAAAAACATACTATTTTTCATAAATCATACAATTAACAACACTTCTTTCATTAAGTATCAATTATACTGGATTTTATTGGTGTAACAAAATTATATTATTTAAGTATAACAGAAATACTTTTAAATTGGTCAGCCAATAATGCACTATTAATAATATAATACATCAAATTAAATTAATGTATTCTAATTGAATAAAGCTTTTTTTATATTATTGATGCTATTTTTGTTTTGAGAAGTTTGAAAGAGGCTTCTTAAAGTTAAAATAATAAAAGCATCAGTAGAACATAATCGTCGGTAACATGTCTGTAAATTTCGCAGCATAAATAATAATACACCTATGACATTCAAATCACATGAATATAATTTTATACTTCCATTTTTGTAGATAAAACATTTATTATTTGTGGAAGTGGTAAATATTTGATTCTATTCTAATAAAATTTTGAATTTGAATGATGGGTATGAAAATCATTTCCAGTTCCACTCAGAGCATATGGAAGTTTTTTGCTCACAAGGAAGTTTTTTGCTCACAAGGAAGTTTTTTGCTCACAAAGAAGTTTTCTAAAGAAGAATATATGTGACATTCACCAATTAACGTGTAGATTTGAAATGGTTTTTAATTAAAGTTTTTCTTTAAATTATCAAATCATTTTAGTTATGGCATTTTAGTATTGTAGAAGATTTCAACACCTACAAATCTAGATCTTCTATAATACTGGAGGGTCAGTACTGGAAGACATTATGACATGTGAGGTTTAATAATATTTAACGGTGTAGATTTTAAATAGTTTTTAATTAAAGTCTTTTTTAAATTATCAAATCATTTTGGTCCTCACATTTCGGTACTCAACTGTCTAGTACTAGAGATGATCTCAACTCCTACGAATCTGGATCGTCTGCAGTAATAGAAGGTCTAGTATTGACAAAGATTGTGACATGTGGCATTTAAAAATATTTAACGGTACAGATTTTAAATAGTATTTTATTAAAGTTTTTTTAAAAATTATCAAATAATTATGGGCCTCACATTCCAGTACTCGAATATCCAGTACTAGAGATGGTCCTAACCCTTACGAACCTAGATCATTGTAGTACCGGACGGTCAAGTACTAACAGAGATTGTGAAATGTGGCATTTAAAAATATTTAACGATGTATATTTTAAATAGTTTTTAATTAAAGTTTTTTTAAAATCATCAAATCATTATGGGCCTCACCTTCTAGTAGTAGAGAGGATCCCCAGTCCTAAAAATTTGGATCCTCTGTAGTTAGGGGTGTTCAAGTCCAGACCGGTCCAAAACAAAAACCGCAAACCGATCCAAAGTAGACCGAAACCGTAAAAACCGAATCTATTTGGATCGTATTGGATTTATTTTTTAAGGACCGATCGGTCCGGTCCGGTCTTCGGTTTCACGTCTGGGATCCAGACCGATCCAGACCGGACCGATATTGTTAAGTGTATCTCCTAATTTTTATTGTTTTTATTATTAATTGGATCATGGAATTGTTAAAAATGATTGGATCATTAGACTATATTGATGTTTCTAATCTTACTACTAAAAGAATTAAATATTTCTTCATTATTCTGGTTGCTTCCTTGTTGGTGTTGTGGGCTGAAATATAAGAGATTTATATGTTAATATAAAAAAAAGACCGATCCAAACCGGACCGAAACCGCATATAATATTTGGACCGGATTGGATCGGACATCTTAATATAACTGGACCAGACCGGACCAAACCGCATACTAATTATGTGTTTGGATCGGATGATTTTTTGCTTAAAAACCGATCCAAATGGACCGCGAACACCCCTATTTGTAGTATTGGACGGTCAAGTACTTGCAAAGATTGTAATATATGGTATTTAAAAATATTTAACCGCGCAGATTTTAAATAATTTTTAATTAAAGTTTTTTTTTTAAATTATTAAATCATTATGGACCTCACATTCCAATACTTTAGATGATCTCAACCCCTAAAAATCTGGATCATCTGCACTGCTAGAGGGTTCAGTACTAGTAAAGATTGTGACATGTAGCATTTAAAAATGTTTAATGATGTAGATTTTAAATAGATTATAATTAAAGTTTTTTTAAATCATCAAATCATTAAGGGCCTCACATTCTAATACTGGATTATCCAGTATTGGAGATGGTCTCAATCCCTACGAATCTGGATCTTGTGCGGTACTAGAGGATACAATAATAAAACGTGACGTTTAAAAAATTTAACGATGTAGATTTTAAATAGTTTTGAATTAATTTTTTTTAAACTATCAACTCATTCTCAACTTCACATTCTAGTATTTGACTGTTCAGTACTGGAGCAGATTTCATCCCCTACGAATATGGATTCTCTGCAGTACTAGAAGATTCAGTACTAGGAGAGATTGTGACATGTGACATTTAAAAATGTTTAACGATGTAGATTTTAAATAGTTTCCAATTAAAGTTTTTTTAAATTATGAAACAACTTTGGCCTCACAATCTGGTGTGTCCAGTACTAGAGAGGATTCCAAACTCCTACAAATATGGATCCTCTATAGTAGTGCAGGGACCAGTACTGATATAGATTGTGACATGTGGCGTTTAAAAATATTTAAAGATGTAGATTATAAATAGTTTAAAATTAAATTTTTTTTTTCAAATTATCAAATTATTATGGGTCTCGCATTCCGGTACTGGACTGTCCAGTACTGTAGAGGATCCTAACCCTCATGAATCTAGATCATCTACAATATTGGAAGAGATTGTGAAATGTGGCGTTTAAAAATATTTAACGGTGTAGATTTTAAATATTATTTTTAAAATTATCAAATCATTTTGGACCTCACATTCCAATATTGAATTGTCCAGTACTAGAGGGGATCTCAACCCCTACGAGTATGTATCCTCTACAATAATCAACAGTCCAGAACTAGCAGAGTTGTGTCATCAAGCGTTTAAAAATATTTAATGGAGCAAATTTTAAGAATTTTTTAATTAAAGTTTTTTTATATTATCAAATCATTTTTAGGCTAACATTCCAATACTGGATTGTCAAGTACTAGAGAGGATCCCAATGACTCTGGATCCTCAACACTACAGGAGGGGCCAATACTGGCACAGATTGTGTCATGTAGCATTTAAAAATATTTAACGGTGTAAATTTTAAATAGTGTTAAATAAAGTTTTTTTTAAAATTATCAAATCGTTATGGACCTCACATTATAGTACTGGACTGTCTAGTATTGGAGATAATTCCAACCCGTACCAATATGAATCCGCGGCAATACTGGAGGGTCCAATAATGCCAAAGATTGGTGTTAGAAATTTATAATTTCTATTTAAGGTGGACATCATATATTTGATACAATGATATCGACTATTTATTTCAGGGGTTAATTACTAGCACCCCATAGATTTCTAAAAGCTGATAACGGATATGGGCTTAATGGGTGGATACCCATCAGGTTAACCTATAGGAAATAATGGGAACCCTATAAGTAAATGCGGAAGGTTATGGTCCCTAAGACATCAAATCACAAATAGTTTTCACCTCTTCCCATCAGAGAGAAAACGAAGGTCCCAAAAGGAATTTAGGATTTGGTTGAGGAAGACCATCATACCAAAACTCTCTCAAAAAAGGACTAGATCAGAGAACATAGATTCAAGGATTTAGGTATGACTTTGTATCCTTGTTTTATATTATGTGTGAGAATCATGAGATTCAAGATCCTATGATTGATGTTGTACCAATCATCAGGAAATATCTAATATGTGGTATCAGAGTTGTAGGTTCTGAATTTTATGGTTCTCCATTAACAATGTTTTCCCCCAATTTTTTATGAACCCTAATTTTTTAAATTTGGGGTTTTTTTTTATGATTCCGCTATTGGTTATGAAAATTGGGTATTTAGGAATAATGATGATAAATTTTACCTGCTTCCGCTTATATTTGAATTATGAGTAATTTGTATTATGAATCCTTACAACATTGCCTTAACTATTTTTTATGATTCTGTTATGTAATTTGTATATTATATGTGCACTAATATCATACTGTTGGACATTAATTTTTGTTACTTCACAGTTTTTGCAATTTATTAAAGAATATGTATAAGGTATATATGTATTATATATGTGATAGCAATATGTATTTCTTATACATTGGGGTATTATGCAATCTGAATATGTGTATACATGTTATATATATAATCATGGTTTGATCAAATATGCTCATGTAATTTGGGATTTTTAAATTCTATACTTATTGTTTTCAATTCTTTTTTCAAATGATTATTGCATAAAACATGTACCTACCATCATGAGCAATAAATATGTGATTCACTTTGTTTTAAGATACATAAATAAGGATTGAAGTTAAACTATATATA
>NC_032017.1:11881508-11884985 GCF_001865875.1 Lupinus angustifolius | reverse complement strand
TATATATATATATATATGTATATATATATATATATGTATATGTATATGTGTGTGTGTATGAAATAATTGACCAAATATATATAAAAGATATACTCTTGATGTTTTTAAGATTTGCATGATCATATTCGATTTGAATTTTTTTGATAAAGATTTGCGTATATCTTTTTATGTTTTTCACTCTGGATCTACTTTGTATTTGATTAATATTGCATCCATTTTTATATGTTGATATATATGTAATATATCTTTTTTGATTTGAAATTATATTGTGGGATTAGATTTGTTAATCATAAAAGATATCAAATCTGAAGGTTTTAATTCCAAGATTATATTTTTTTATAATGGACTCATATTGTTTAACTTTTGTCTGGTAATTATTTTTGAATTAATTGATGCAATATGTTGCCAAAGTAATCTTTATTGTGGAAATTGATTAAGATTACACAGACGAGTATGGGATTATTTATGCGAATTGTGTTCGGCCCAAAGGAAGACACAATTTGGATAAGTAATAACATACATGTGATGATAAATAAGTAACAATTATAAAAAAAATCATGTGAATAATAGTCGGTCCAAAAAAAGACTATTGTTTGACTGAACTAATTATTAATATTTGATTATTACGTTGAGAGTACCACTTGCAAGTTAATTTCTGTGTCTAAAGACTAGAAATTGATGTGGTGCTAGGTATCTTGTGATGAGTCTATTATATGAACATGTCTGGTTTTACATTTATTATTACATGTCTTATTTGTTTAAATGGTTGCAACACTTATGGTTTGTTGGATTGGTTGGTGGCTAATAGCATTATTAAGTAGATGTTGAAGAATTGTTTATGTTTGGACAGCTTGCCCTACCATGTTTAATTATGTATAAAATGGTAATATTTTCTTTTGTGGGAAATTCAAAAGGACCATTACTTGAATTCGAAATGAAGTCTTTGTGATGAGAATGATGCAATGCTACAAATAGGCTATAATGAATATATGTATTTATTGCGGATATAAATAATATATGTTTTGGATTAAATGTTGAATCAAACTAAATAAATGATTTTTTATTTTGGAAAATAAAATTGTTCGACATTTTAAGTGAACCTATGAAACAAGAAGTCGACAATGTGACATCTTTTCTGTGAATTGTTTGAAATAAATGTCAAATGCTAGTGCGCATATGTATCTATGCGAGTATTAATTGACCCAAAGAAAGATTATTATTTGGCTGGATTATATACACACATGTGATGGTAAACATGTGATTATTATAAAGTTGTATATGTGAATGACAAATCAGTCCAAAGAACAATATTTAATCATTACAAATAAGAGTGTCAATAGTGATTGATATGAAATATCAAGCCAAAGCCAATTGTATGTCTAGATTTTATGCGAATAGTGATCGCCTCAAATGAAGATTATTATTTGGCCCAAATTACAAACATACTTGTAGCAATAAATATGTGATAATCATATGGTTTTCCATGTGAATAGTAAGTCCATCCAAAGAAAGGTTTATTGTTTGACAAGACTGATTATCAATATTTGATTATTACATTGAGTGTACCACTTTCAAGTTAATATTTTTGTCCAAAGACTGAATATTAATGTTGTGCTAGGTAACTCGTGATATGCCCCATTATCATTTGAATTTAAGTATTAAAGTTGAATGTGAGTTTAATTGCAAGAATGATTGCAATTTGTTTTGTTCTTTTACTAGTGTTGCAAATATTTCTGCTCAAATTAAGAACATCTCATTGCTGAATGGGACAAACTTTAAAGTCTGGAAGAAGCCATAGAAATTATTCTCGGTTGTATGGATTTAGATCTCGCACTTCAGATGGAGAAATCCATATCTACTCTGGAGATCCTCGATGAGGTTCAAATTGAGAAATTTGAACACTATCCGAATGCATCTAACGATCATAAAACACTCTTTATTCTAGAAGCATTTCGGTGCTCTATTTCTAAGGGTCAGAGTGCAAGGAAGTTTCTTAAAGAAATAGAACCATACTTTGCCAAAAATAAAAGGGCGGAGACGAGTAGCTTTTTGGCTAAACTCATCTCAATGAAGTATAAAGGCAAATGGAACATAAGGGAGTACATCATGGAGATGTCTAATCTCGCATCAAAACTCAAGTCACTTAAGTTAGAGCTTCGTGATGACTTGCTCGTGCACTTGGTTTTGATCTCGCTTCTTGCACGCTTTGGGCAATTGAAAGTGAGTTTTAACACTCAAATGAACTATGTGCAAGAGGAAGAGAGACTGTAGAGAGATAAGATTGAAAGTGCTCACTTAGCTATGACCTCTCAGAATAAGAAAAGAAAGAACAATAAGGATGTTGACAAAGGGTTATTTGTGTTTTTCTCAGGGAATGTGGAATTGTTCTGAAATACACTATGCCAGACAAACCTAGCATGAAGGGTGTTGTTGAGAGATTAAACCGAACTCTTAAAGGATATAGTAAGAAGTATGACTAGTCATTCTTCTTTGCTAGAGTCTCTTTGGGGAAAAGCTTTAAAGACCACAGTTTACATCCTTAATAGTGTGCCAAGTAAAACAGTTAACAAAACCTCATATGAGTTTTGGACTAATAAAAGACCAAACATAAAACACATGCACATTTGGGGTTGTCCAGCTGAGGCGCGACCTTATAGGCCGCATGAAAGAAAACTGGACTCAAGAACAAATAGCTGATATTTTGTTGGCTATGTTGAATGCTATCAGGGCTATAAATTTTATGATCTCACTTCAAGACTCTTTTTTTGAGACGGTAAATGCAAGATTTCTTGAGGAAGTTGATTTTGGGAGGAAGAGAACATAAAGAATGTTGTCTTTAAGGAAGAACCTATCAATAAGTTAGGTAATAGGAAATAATGTTCAGAATATTTCCCCCGACAATATTTCAGAACAAGACAACAATGAGTTTCTCCCTCAAGTACCTATAGAACAAATTCAAAAACCTCAAGAAGTAGAAGTGTTATTAAGGAGATCCACTAGAAAGAGGAGAAGTGCAATTCTTGATGATTATATTGTATTTCTTCAAGAACATGAGGATGACATTGAGTTAACAGAAGATGATTCATTGAACTTCTGTCAAGCCATGAAAAGTTCTAACTCTCAAAAGTGGATCGGTGCTATGAAAGATGAGATGAAGTCTTTGCTTGATAATAACGTTTGGGATCTTATCGAATTACCTGAAGGTGCGAAATCTATTGGTTGCAAATGGATATTTAAAACCAAGAGAGATTTGAAGGGTAATATTGACAGATATAAAGCTCGTCTAGTAGTTAAAGGCTTCACTCATAAATAAAGCATTGATTATAAAGAAATTTTCTCTCCAATATCTTCGAAGGATTCCTTTAGAATAATATTGGCATTAGTGGCTCATTTTGATTTAGAGCTACATCAGATGGATGTTAAGACTGTGTTTCTAAATGGTGACATTAAAGAAACGATCTATATGGTGCAACCAGA
>NC_032017.1:11875792-11881408 GCF_001865875.1 Lupinus angustifolius | reverse complement strand
TTAAGGAAACGATCTATATGGTGCAACCAGAAAACTTTGTTGGTTGACTCAAAGCAATGGTATGCAAATTAAAGAAATTCATCTATGGCCTTAAACAAGCTTCTCGTTAATGGAAGCACAAGTTTCATCAAATTATTACCTCGTATGATTTTGAGGCAAATAAAGTTGACGATTGTGTATACCACGAGTTCAGTGGGAGTAAGTTATTTTATGAGTATTATATGTCAATGATATATTTCTTGCGAGTAGTGATTTGGGACTATTGCATGAGACCAAGAGATTTCTAACGATTAATTTCGAAATGAAAGATCTTGGGGAAGCTTCTTTTGTATTAGGTATTCAGATACTAAGAGATTGCTCTCAAGGTATCCTAAGGTTATCACAAGAAAGCTATATAGATAAAGTCCTAGACAGATTTGGCATGAAAGACAGTAAATCTATAGCTAAGGGAGACGAATTTAGTCTCGAACAGTGCCCTAGTAATGACCTTGAAAGATACGAGATGCAAAAGATTCCTTATACATCTGCATTAGGAAGTCCAATGTATGCTCGAGTTTGCAAACGTCCCGATATAGCATTTGTTGTGGGAGTTATGGGAAGATATTTGAGTAATCCTGGAATGCATCATTGGAAGGCAGTCAAACGTGTTATGCGTTACTTGAAGAGAACAAAGGAGTATATGCTCACTTATCGGAGGTCTGAGAATTTAGAGATCATTGAGTACTCTGACTCCGATTTTCGTGGATGTCTAGACAGTGGACAATCAACCTTTGGATATGTGTTTGTATTGGCCGGAGGTGCTATCTCTTGGAAGTCTACAAAACAGACACTCATAGCCCCTTCAACCATGGTTGTGGAGTTCATGACTTGTTTTGAAACATCATACCATGTCATATGGTTGTGGAATTTGTCACTAGTTTACATGTGGTTGATGGTATTGAAATACCATTGAGGATTTATTGTGACAACAAGTTTACGGTTCTTTACTCCAACAACAATAGGAGTTCTACAAAGTCAAAATTCATTGACATAAAGTTTCTGGTTGTTAAAGAAAGTGTTCAAAATGGACAAATTTCCATAGAACATATAGGGACAAATTTTATGCTAGCTGATCCACTAATTAAGGGTTTGGTATCTAAAGTCTTTCATGAGTATGTTGCTCATATGGGTGTTGTTCCTTAGGATACCTTAGTTTAGTGGGAGTCTATATAAAGTTTTTTTATGCATAATAAAGTTGGTGGTTTATTGCTCCATTTTCAAATTGTGCATTGTAACTATTGTGTTACAATTAAAGACTTTGAATTGATCTTACTAAAGAACAAAGAAGGACCAGTTAGAAATAGACATGTTTGAGATCACATTGCATGAAATTTCCATGTCACTCATCCATATTTGATCTATGTCATTGAGTATATTAATATGGTGATCATCGTGGTCGAGTCACGCTTGCATGTGATGAATGGGAACCCTATAAGTTAAGGTGGGCATCATATATTTGATACAATGATATCAACTATTTATTTCAGGGGTTATATTAAAAGTGATCTAATTATTAGCACCCCATAGATTTCTAAAAGCTTATAACGGATATGGGCTTAATGGGTGGATACCCATAAGGTTAACCCATAGGGGATAATGAGAATCCTATAAGTTAACACATAACGAATATTATGGTCCCTAACATACCAAATCAAATTCAGTTTTCTCCTCTCCCCATCAAAGTGAAAATGCAAGTCCCAAGAGGAATCAGAGATTTGGTTGAGGAAGGCCATCATACCAAAACTTATCTCAGAAAAAGCAGATCATAGGAGTACATCCAGGAGATTCAGGGATTCATGAATGACTTTGTATCCTTGTTTTATATTATGTGTGAGAATCATGAGATTCAAGATCTTAGGATTGGTACTGCACCAATCATTAGGAAATATCTAACAATTGGGACATGTAGTGTTTAAAAATATTTAACGGTTTAGATTTTAACTAGTTTTTAATTAAAGTTTTTTTTTTAAATTATCAAATTATTATGAGTCACACATTCCAGCACTAGAAATGATCACAACCCTTATGAATTTGGATCCTTTATAGTACTAGACGGTCGAGTATTGGTAAAGATTGTGATATGTGACGTTTAAAAATATTTAATAGTGTGGATTTTAATTAAAGTATTTTTTTAATTTTCAAATCATTTTGGGCCTCACATTCCAGTACTAGATGTCCGGTACCGGAGAGGATCACTGAAAGTGCAAAGTTTCAAGGATCGCACTAGCAATGCTTTGCTTATGTTTTGATGAAGACAAGGTTTTATTAAAACTTGAAGATGGCTCAACAATTAACATTCCTAGAGCACATTGGTCATATCTAGACTGGGATTTATAAATAGAGTCATTATTCAAAGTAGTTTGGGATGTGTGCCGTAGTAAGTGAGTATAGGTAAGGTGAACCTAGATGCAAGTCTCTCAAGCCATTATAATGGTCATATCACATTCATGAGACATATCATCTAGTTAATTGTATGTTCATGCATTAATCATACATGTTATATGTGCATATTAGGCATAATATAATTGCTAAAACATGTATAAGAGTTAAGCATAACATATAAGTAGTTTACCTTTTGAACCACGTGTTTTAATATGTTGGTTAATCGATTAACGTGGTGACTTAATCGATTAACTCAACTATTTTTCTGTTACATTAGCTTTTCTGTTACAACTGGTTTCTGTTTTAATCATGTTACATTGGTTAATCGATTAACGTGGTACCTTAATCGATTAACAGATTTGTTTTATGTTATAATTTTTTTCTATTTTAACTTCTTAACTGATTGCAACGGTTTGAAGTGTCAAAACTGCTTTGTATAAGTTTAGGCAACTTCCAGAGAAGTTTTGCATTGCATTATATTGTATAGGACTGATTTAGAGAGCATATTTTCGTGCTTTACATTCTGTTTTTCAGATAGAAATGCATGTGTGAGGAAGAGTGATTAACATGCCATATTGAAGATTGATTCATTGTTATTTGCATATTGTTTTTCATATGTTTAATCTCATCCTTATCTTGCTCACATGTTCATGAATTTTTGATAAAGATTCTTAGAGAGATATCTTGTGATTACTGTTTTTGATAAACTCACATGTGTATGATGGCTTGAGTGAATTGTGAGTGGGTTAGTCTTAAGGTTTTTCATTGTTGTATTTCGAGCATTATTGTGCTTATAATACCTTGGTTTTGTAATCTGTTTTTGTGTGTATTGGATTGATCTCTTGGTGTCTTACCACCACAGAGATAGAGTGATTCTTCACCAAGACTAGGAGGTCTTGATTTGATAACAAGAATCTTGGTTGGGGCGGGTTCGCGAGAAAGGTTTTCCTAGGCGATAGGTAGAGTCAAACCAAGGATTAGTTGTTCTAGATTTCAAGAAAGTCCTATGTTTTGTAAATTGAATTGGTGTATGTGATTATACTTGTATTCAATATAGTGAAGAAGAAAATCTCCCAAGATCAGAAGGGGAGGCCTGGATGTAGTTTGCAGTGGACCACAAACGAACTAGGATAAAAATCCATTTGTGCATGTTGTTCTCTCTTAATCTTCTTTACATTTCTTGTTGTTTTAAAGCGAATTAGAAGCTGATATTTTGCATGATTGTACCCTGCCATATACTTATTAATATTGCATAATAATATATGTTGTATCTCTGCTTATATGTTAATAATAACTGTGCAATTAGTTGCTTTGATCATTCTGATTCTGTGTGTGTGTTAATCGATTAAGCTCACTGGTTAATCGATTAACATGGTTGTTTCCAAAACTAGGTTTTTGTGCGAGAAGTGGTGATTGATAGTCGCTACACCTATTCAACCCCCCTTTTAGGTGTGCTTAGGCCACTGATACCTAACAAGTGGTACCAGAGCTAGTACGATGTGCTAGCTCAACCGTATCTGTGTGATCCTAAGGGAATTTAAATGGGCTCAACCAACCCCTTTGGCGGTGATGTCGCATCCATTAACCGCCCTCCCGTATTCAGTAGAGAGGGATACACCTACTGGAAAGTCTGAATGAAGATTTTTATAGAGGCCATTGATTCGGACATTTGGGAATCCGTGATCAGTGGACCATTCGTCCCACTTCACTTAGTGGATGGCAAACCGAAAGAAAAGCCCAAAAGCTTATGGACCGATGAGGAGCGCAAGAATGTTCAGTATAACCTTCGCACCAAAAACATAATTACCTCGGCCCTATCATACGATGAATTCTTTCGGGTATCTCAATGTCAAAGTGCTAAGGAAATGTGGGACACTTTACAAGTGACTCACGAGGACACTAGCAAGGTCAAGCGCGCTAGGCTAAATGCGCTGACACATGAATACGAATTATTCCGTATGTTACCGAGTGAATCAATTGGCGACATGCAAAAGAGATTCACTCATATTATTAATCATCTTATTGCTCCAGATAAAATGTTTACCAGAGGAGAACTCACTAATCAAGTTTTACGCTGTCTTAACAGGAGATGGCAACCTAAAGTGACGGCTATCATGAAGTCTAAGGATCTAGATTCCATGCCTTTGGCAATGCTGTTCGGAAAGCTTCAAGAGCATGAGATGGAGCTTGGACATCTGACCACGCATGAAGAGTCTGATCAGAAAAATAAAGGAATATCTCTTAAAGCTACAACATCACAACCCACTGAAGAGATAGACAATGACGACTCTGACTCAGACATTGATGAAGAAACGTTAAACGTTCTCGTGCGAAAGTTTGGGAAATTTCTAAAGAAGAAAGGAGGTTTCAAGCGATTTCAAAAGAAAGAGGCGCGAGAATCAACTAAGAAAGGCAAGAATAAGGAGCGCTTCACTTTCCATGAATGTGGTAAGTCGGGTCACATGAAATTCCAGTGTCCCACTTACTTGAAGAAATTTGATTCAGAAAAGAGCACTCCCTAGGACTTCAAATCGAAAAGGCATACATTGTTTGCGATGTACCGGAGGAAGAAACGACATCAAGCACCTCGGATGAAGAGGAGACCGCCAAGCTATGCCTAATGACCATAACAGATGAGGCTTGCGGATCAGGTAGTACAAATAATGCTACTAATGAGGTATGTCTACGAACACATGGGCAACATTAGTATCTTGGCAGTGGATGTTCGAGACGTATGACTGGAGACAAGTCAAAATTCCTAGACTTGTCATTAAAAGAAAAAGGTTTCGTCACTTATGGAGATAACAACGAAGGAAGAATCCTAGGCACCGGAAAAATTGGCAACTCAACCCAGGCTATAATCGAGAATGTTCTATATGTAGAAGGTTTGGAACATAATTTGTTGAGCATCAGCCAGCTATGCGACAAAGGTAATCGTGTGTCCTTTGATTCTGATTGTTGTATAATTCATGATTGTATTATCTAATAATATAAAGTTTGTCGGATATCGTGTAAATAATATTATATGGTTGGTCTAGAGGATGTCACTTCCTTATTTTCAAAATGTTTTATTTCAAAAGAAGATATATATGGCTTTGGCATAGACGAGTCGCTCACATTTATGTGAAGCATCTAGAAAAATTATCTAAAAATAATTTGGTTATCGGTCTACCAAAACTCGACTTTAAAACTCAG
>NC_032017.1:11874388-11875692 GCF_001865875.1 Lupinus angustifolius | reverse complement strand
GATGATTTTTCTAGATTCACACGGACTTTGTTTTTAGCATCAAAGAGCGATGCATATAAATCTTTTAAGTGTCTAGCCAAACAAATGCAAAACCAGTCTAACCTTAAAATTACTTACATACGATCCGACCATGATGGAGAGTTTGAAAATCATAAATTTAATAAGTTTTGTAATAAGCATGGCATCATGCATCAGTTCTCAGCTCCCCGTACCCCTCAACAAAATGGAGTTGTTTAGAGGAAAAATAGAGTTCTATAGGAACTCGCGAGGACCATGCTAAATGATAGCAAGGTTCCAAAATATTTCTGGGCTGATGCAGTTCACACTGCTTGTTATGTAATGAATTGAATACTACTTAGACCTACTTTTTTGAAAACACCTTATGAGATTTTTAAAGGTCGAAAACCGAATATTGCTCATCTTCATGCATTCGGGTGCAAATGTTTTATTTTAAACAATGGAAAAAGATCTTTAGGAAAATTTGACTCGAAGGCTGATGAATGCATATTCTTAGGGTATTCTTTGCATAGTAAGGTTTTTCGTGTGTTTAATAAATATACCATGCAAGTAGAAGAATCTATTCATGTTCACTTTGACGAATCTTCTCCAAAAGAGAAGAGAAAGGTCTTTTCTGATGATATTTCAGGTGCACTAGAAGAAGTTTATTCAAAGGACATGAACCAAATCCAACAAGAAGATGTTGAGCAAACAATACAAGATGAACATCAGGGCATGCCTATTGCATGGAAAACCAAAAAGGACCATCCACTCAATAAGGCGTTAGGTGACATATCTACGCGGGTGGTAACCCGTAGTTCTTTATGTAATTTCTGTAATTTTGTTGCATTTCTATCTCAAATAGAGCCAAAGACCATCGATGAAGTCATCGAGGATGTACATTGGGGCATAGCTATGCAAGAAGATCTAAACCAGTTTGAGCGTAATAATGTGTGGGACTTGGTCCCCAAACCAAAAGAACATCTTGTAATTGGCACCAGATGTGTCTTTCATAACAAGCTAGATGAATCTGGCTTGATAATCATAAATAAGGCTCGCTTAGTGGCCAAAGGCTACAAACAGGAGGAGAGCATCGATTATGATGATACCTACGCTCCTGTAGCCAGACCTGAGGCTATTAGGATGCTCTTGTCCTTCGCATCGATCATGAACTTTAAGCTCTTCCAAATGGATGTTAAGAGTGCATTTTTAAATGGTTATATTCAATAGGAGGTGTACGTAGACCAACCACCAGGGTTTGAAAACTTCAAATACCCGAACCATGTGTATAAACTCAAGAAGAACCT
>NC_032017.1:11816869-11874288 GCF_001865875.1 Lupinus angustifolius | reverse complement strand
TTCGTTCCTATTAGAAAAAGGGTTCGAAAGAGGTTTGGTCGACACCACTCTATTTATCCGTAGATTAGATAATCATGTTTTACTTGTTCAAATATATGTTGATGATATTATCTTCGGATCTACTAATGGCATCCTTTGCAAGGAATTTTCTGAGTGGATGCAGGGCGAGTTTGAGATGTCGATGATGGGTGAGCTAACTTTCTTCCTTGAGCTTCAAATTAAACAAATGGAAAGTGGCATCTTCATTCATCAATCGAAATACTACAAAGAATTACTAAAGAAGTTCGATATGGAGCAATGCAAAGATGCATCTACACCTATGGCGTCCACATGTTATCTTGATAAAGACGAAAAGGGAAAAGCTATTGAAGTAACCAAATATCTTGGGATTATTGGCTCTTTATTGTATTTGACTGCTAGCCGCCCCGATATTATGTTTAGCGTTTGTATGTGTGCTAGATTTCAAGCTTTGCCAAAAGAAACACATTATATTGTTGTAAAACGTATCATGAGATATTTAAAAGGAACAATAAATATGGGATTATGGTATCCTAGGGATGCCTCTTTATCCTTGGTAGGTTACTTTGATTATGACTTCGCTGGGTGTAAGTTGAATCGAAAGAGCACTAGTGGGACTTGTCATCTCTTAGGAAATTCCTTAGTGGCATGGCATAGTAAAAGGCAAGCATGCGTTGCTTTGTCCACCACAGAAGTGGAATACATTGTTGTTGGCGTGTGTTGCGCTCGAATCCTTTGGATGAAGCAGCAACTTAAGAACTTTGGGCTTATATTATAAAAGAACCATATTAAGTGTGATAACATGAGTGCCATTAACCTTTCCAAGAATCCCGTCTTGCATTCAAGAACCTAGCATATTGAAATAAGGCATCATTTTTTGCATGATCATGTTCAAAAAGGTGGTTGTATGCTAGAATTTGTTGAAACATGTAAGCAATTAGCAGATATTTTCACCAAGCCCCTCTCGCAAGATACTATCTATGTTCTTCGAAGAGAACTAGGAATCCTTGATGAAAAATATCTTGATTGAGCTTATGTCATTGCCTAGCATGATTATTTCTCTTGTATGCTTCAAAATGAAAACACGTTGAATGCTAAATATTCCTTGTACGGTCCATGATTCAGTAATAAAGCTTTATGTATATATGTGAATGCTCGGAAATGATTTATTAAAAAGTTTGAAATCCTTGCATGCCCTTAAAAAAACATCCAAAACACTGTATCTGATGCATTTAATCGATTTAGAGCTTATGTTAATCGATTACCTGGGTGAAATTTTTTAAAACCTGGTATAACAGAAACAGAAGCGTTTCTGGACATTTTTCAAAACCTCCATAATCTCCATTTCTCTCAAATCTCAGGGAAACAAGTTCAACATTATCCCTAAACTCTAACCTAGCCTAAACTGAATAACCCTACCCCATTTCCACTCCATAAATCGGCTTCTCCATCTCTAATTTCCAAGAAATTTGGTTTCCCCAAAACTCAAAACCCTAACTTAGGTTTTCTTTAAATCCCTCCATTAAACCTTCAACTGAGTTCGGTTTCAGCTAAAATGGAGAGAGGACGTGCTAAAAGGGTAAAGACAACTGCTCAACGTCCACCACGTGCTCCAAAATTTGTGCCATCAAGTCAACAGGCAAGGCAGGACCGTGGGGACCCGTATACTCATTGATTCTGCAAGAAACCCGATGGCTTAAATTTTAGGAAAGGAAACCCACATACATAAGGTTTGCAAATCTGACTTGGTTAGCGGAACAGAATTTTGATTTTCCGCATGGTTTGCAAGCACAAGGGGTTGTCCCCTTCTTGGAATTAAAAGGTAATATTTACCCTGCTCTAGTTAGGATGGATCTTCACTTTCGGTCTCTAAAGAACTTATATCATACGGATCTAGAGAATTTTGAGGAGCGTTAGAATGCTTATATTGATAAACATTATCAATCCTTGAGGAACTTCGTTCAAACAACTGTTGATTCACAAAACAGGAGGTTGTGTGCAAAGTTCAACAAGCTGAGTACCCTCATCAAGGGTGGTGGTAGCTCGATGATTCCTGACAACGAAAAACCTCCATCTCATCCCTAGTTATGAGGCCTTAGATCTTTAGGTTTATCCTGACTAGTTTATGGGCCTTGTTTTTCCTTGTTACCCTTTTGAGAACTTATCTTTTATTTCATGCTTTTGCATTCATATGGATTGTAATAACTCCTATCTTCTGCTGACTTACTGCTTTGCATTTGATGCAATGCTTTAATGATTTCAAATTATCTTTCTCATGTTTGAATGGTAATTATGTCGCAAATAGTATACTCTTATGTTTAATGGATCTTGATCATGTTTGGTGTATATATCAATCTTAAGTGTTTAAGCATGCTGCTCACTGCTCAACTATATCAAATGCTTAATCATTCCATACTTAAATTGAACTAACATAGCCTTTCATGCCATTAAATCAATTTTGTTGTTGTTTACTGTCCATTGAATCGATTAAGACCTGTTGTTAATCGATTAAATGATGTATAAATGTGCATTTGTTCAAGTTTCTTACAGCTGGTTGATTGATTAATCGCCTAAAATTAATTGATTAATTACAGTATGTCATAACCCTAATAACTCTTCTGTTTTTTACTAGAATTGAATACTTGTATCTTTTTTATAATGTCAAAAGGGGGAGAAAGGTTGCTTGTTGTGTTAAATGAATTTGCAGGTTGTATAATAGCTTCTGTAATATCATTACTTACCTAAGAGGGAGCAAAGACGCTTAAACTTCGAATAACAACCATTATGCAAACTCATCGTCAAGCTAATTCATCAAACGTTTCGAACTATTTTGATGTGGTATGTGTCATCATCAAAAAGGGGGAGATTGAAAGTGCAAAGTGTCAAGGAACGCACTAGTAATGCTTTGCCTATGTTTTGAAGAAGACAAGGTTTTATTAAAGCTTGAAGATGGCTCAACAATCAACATGCCTAGAGCTCACTGGTCATATCTAGAGTAGGGTTTATAAATAGAGTCATTATTCTAAGTAGTCTAGAATGTGTGTCGTAGTAAGTGAGTATAGGTGAGGTGAACCTAGATGCAAGTCTCTCAAGCCATTATAATTGTCATATCACATTCATGAGAAATACCATCTAGTTAATTGTATATTCATGCATTAATCATACATGTTATATGTGCATATTAGGCATAATATAATTGTTAAAAAATGTATAGGAGTTAAACATAACATATAAGTAGTTTACCTTTTTAACCACGTGCTTTAATATGCTGGTTAATCGATTAACGTGGTGACTTAATCGATTAACTCAACTGTTTTTCTGTTACAACTGGTTTCTGTTTTAATAATGTTACATTGGTTAATTGATTAACGTGGTACCTTAATCGATTAACAGGTCTGTTTTATCTTATAACTGTTTTCTGTCTTAACTACTTAACTGATTGCAACGGTTTGAAGTGTCAAAACTACTTTGTATAAGTTTAGGCAACTTCCAGAGAAGTGTAGCAATGCATTATATTGTATAGGACTAATTTAGAGAGCATATTTTCGTGTTTTACATTCTATTTTTCAGAGAGAAATGCATGTGTGAGGAAGTGTGATTAACATGCCATATTGAAGATTGATTCATTGTTATTTGCATACTGATTTTCATATGTTTAATCTCATCCTTATCTTGCTCACATGTTCATGCATTGTTTATAAATATTCTTAGAGAAGTATCTTGTGATTACTGTTTTTGATTAACTCACATGTGTATGATGGCTTGAGTGAATTGTGACTGGGTTAGTCTTAAGGTTTTTCATTGTTATATTTCGAGCATTATTGTGCTTATAATACATTGCTTTTGTAATATGTTTTTGTATGTATTGGATTGATCTCTTGGTGTCTTACCACCACAGAGATAGAGTGATTCTTCACCAAGACTAGGAGGTCTTGATTTGAGAATGAGAATCTTGGATGGGGCTGGTTCGCGAGAAAGGTTTTCTCAAGCGATAGGTAGAGTCAAACCAAGGATTAGATGTTCTAGATTTTAAGGAAGAAACGTCATATGTTTTGTAAATTGAATTTGTGTATGTGATTATACTTGTATTCAATATAGTGAAGAAGAAAATATCCCAACATCAGAAGGGGAGGCCTGGATGTAGTTTTTAGTGGACCACAAATGAACCAGGATAAAAATCCATATGTGCATGTTGTTCTCTCTTAATCTTCTTTACAATTCTTATTGTTTTAATGCAAATTAGAAGCTGATATTTCTCATGATTGTACCCTGCCATGTACTTGTTAATATTGCATAATAATATTTGTTGTATCTCTGCTTATCTGTAAATAAATAATTGTGCAATTAGTTGCTCTGATCATTCTAATTTTGTGTGTGTGTTAATCAATTACTTGCTGTAGTGGAAGATACGGTACTAACAGAGATTGTGACATGTGAAGTTTAAAAATATTAAACAATGTAGATTTTAAATAGTTTTGAATTTAAGTTTTTTTTAAATATAAAATTATTATGGGCTTCACAATCCATTACTTGACAGGATCCCAAACCCTACGAATCTGGATCCTATGAAGTACTAGACGATCCAGTACTAGCAGAGATTGTGACACGCGACATTTAAAAATATTTAACTATGTCGAATTTAAATAGTTTTTAATTAAAGTTTTTTTTAAAATTATCAAATTATTCTGAGCGGGCCATTCTAGTACTGGACTATCCAGTACTAGAGAGGATCTCACCCCTTACGAATCTGAATCCTCTGTAGTACTGGAAGGTCAAATATTGGCTGAGAATATGACATGTGTCATTAAATATATTTAACTGTGTAGATTTTAAATAGTATCTAATTAATTTTTATTTTAATTATGAAATCATTCTTGGCCTCACATTCAAGTACACTGGAGGTTCTAGTACTAGCAGAGATTGTGACATGTGGCGTTTAAAAATATATAACGATGTAGATTTTAAATAGTTTTTAATTGATGTTTTTTTTTTAAATTATCAAATAACTTTTGGCCTCACAATCCAGTACTGGACGGTCCAGTATTAGAGAGTATCACAACCACTACGAATCTGGATCATGTACAATACTAGAGGGTCTAGTACTGGTACATATTGAGACACGTGGCATTTAAAAATATTTAACGATGTTGATTTTGAATATTTTTTAATTATCAAATCATTTTTTGCCTCTCATTCTAATACTAGACTGTCCAATACATGAGAGCATCTCAACCCCTACGAATCTGGATCATCTGCAGTATTGACAAAGATTATGACATATGCCGTTTAAAAATATTAAATGGTGTAGATTTTAAATAGTTTTTAATGAAAGACTTTTTAAATTATCAAATCATTCTAGGCCTCAAATTCCAATATTGCCAATACTGGAGAGATCTCAACCCCTACGAATCTAGATCCTCTTATTAATTGAGGGTCCAGGTCTGGTAGAGATGGTGACATATTGTGTTGAAAATTATTTAACGGTGTAGATTTCAAATAGTTTGTAATTAAAGTTTATTTAAATTATCAAATCATTTTGGTCCTCACATTTTAGTACTAGATTGTCCAGTAATAGAGAGGGTCCCAACACATATGAATCTGGGCCCTCTACAGTAATGGAGAGTCCAATATTAGCACAGATCATGATATGTGGCGTTTAAAAATATTTAAGAGTGTAGATTCTAAGCTGTTTTTAGTTAATGTTTTTTTCAAATTATCAAATTTATTATGTGCCTCACAATCTAGTACTGGACTGTCAAATACTATGGAGAATTCCATTGCCTACGAATATGGACCCACTATTGTACTAAAAGGTCCAGTACTGGTCATGATTGTGACATGTGGCGTTTAGAAATATTTAACGGTGTACATTTTAAAAAGTTTCCAATTAAAGTTTTTTTTTAATTATCAAATCATTTTGGGCCACACATTCAAGTAATGGATGATCTAGTGCAGAAAAGGATTGCAACCGCTATGAATCTGGATCTTCTGTAGTACTGGAGGGTCTAGTACTAGCAGAGATTGTGGCGTTTAAAAATATTTAACTGTATAGATTTTAAATAATTTCTAATTAAAGTTTTTTTTAAATTATCAAAGCATTCTCGGCCTCACATTCCAGTATTGGACTGTCCAGTACTGGACAGGATCCACACCCATATGAATTTGGATCCTCTACAGTACTGGAATGTCTAGTACTGGCGAGATTGAGACATGTTACGTTTAAAAATATTTAATAGTGTAGATTTTAAATAGTTTTTAATTAATGCTTTTTAAATTATCAAATAAATTTGGGCCTCATAATCCAATATTGTCCAGTACTTGAGAGTATCCCAACTCTACGAATCTGGATCCTATGCAGTACTACAGTGTTCAGTACTTGCACAGATTGTGACATGTGGCGTTTAAAAATATTAAACGGTGTAGATTTTACACAGTCTTTAATTAATTTTATTAAGTTATCACATCATTATGGGCTTCACTTTCGAATACTAGAGAGGATACCAATCCGTACAAATCTAGACACTCTGCATACTAGAAGGTCCAGTACTGTCAAAGATTGTGACCAGTGGCGTTTAAAAATATTTAATGGTGTAGATGTTAAATAGTTTACAATTAAAGTTTTGTTAAATTATCAAATTATTCTAAGCCCCATATTCCAGTACTGGACTGTCCAGTACTAGAGAGGATCCTCACCCCTACGAATTTGAATCCTCTATAGTAATGGAGTGTCTAGTACTGACAGAGATTGAGACATGTGACGTTTAAAAATATCTAATGGTGTATATTTTAAATAGTTTTTAATTAAAGTTTTTTTTTAATTATCAAATAAATTTGGGCATCACAATCCAGTATTGGACGGTCCAATACTTGATAGTATCCCAACCCTGCGAATCTGGATCCTCTACAGTACTGGATCCAATATTGGCATAGATTGGGACATCTTGTGTTTAAAAATATTTAACAATGTAGAATTTAAATAGTCTTTAATTAATTTTTAAAACTATCAAATTATTTTGGGCCTCACATTCTAGTACTGGAGAGGATTTCAATCCCTACAAATCTGGCTCCTCTGTTGTACTGAAAGGTTTAGTACTAGCACATATTGTGACACGTGACATTTAAGAATATTTAACGGTGTAGATTTAAAAAAAAATTAATTAAAGTTTTTTTAAATTATCAAATCATTCTAGGCCTCACATTCCATTACTGGACTATCCATTATAGGAGAGGATCTTAGACCCTACGAATCTAGATCCTATGCGATACTAGAGGGTCCAATAGTGACAGAGATTGTGACATGCGATATTTAAAAATATTTAATTGTGTATATTTAAAATAGTTTGTAATTAAAGTTTTTTTAAATGATCAAATAATTCTTGTTATTATATTACTGTACTGGATTGTCAATTATTGTAGATGATCCCAACCCCTAAGAATCTGGATCCTCTGTAGTAATTGAGGGTCCAGTTCTGGTAGAGATTGTGACATGTGGGGTTTAAAAATATTTAACGGTGTAGATTTTAAATGACATGTGGCAGAGATTGTGACATGTGGGGTTTAAAAACCATTTAATTAAAAACTATTTAAAATTTCATCGTTAAATATATTTAAACGCCACATGTCACAATCTGTGCTAGTACTCAACCCTCGAGTACTTCAGAGGTTCCAGATTCATAAGGGTTGCGATATTGGAATGTCTAGTACTCATAGATTGTGACATGTAATGTTTAAAAATATTTCACGGTGTAGATTGTAAATAGTTGTTAATTAAAGTTTTTTTTAAATTATCATATAACCATGGACCTCACATTCTAGTACCTAATTGTCCAGTATTGAAGAGTATCTCAACCTCTATGAATCTGGATCGTTTGTAGTACTAGAGTGTCCAGTACTGGCAGATATTGTAACATGTGACATTTAAAAATATTTAATGGTGTAGATTTTAAATAGTTTTTGATTAAAGTTATTTTTAATTTCTAATCGTTTTGGGCCTCATGTTCTAGTACTAGATTGTCCAGTACTAGAGAGGACCCAACCCCTATGATTCTAAATCCTCTGCAGTATTGGAGGGTCCAGTACTGGCAGAGATTGTGACATGTGGCATTTGAATATATTTAACGATGTATATTTTAAATGGTTTGTAATTAAAAAAAAATTAATTATCAAATCATTTTGTGCCTCACATTCCAGTACTGATCTATCCATTACTGAAGAGGATCCTAACTCCTACGAATATGGATTCTCTGCAATACTAGAGGGTCTAATAGTGGCAAAGATTATGAAATGTGGTGTTTAAAAATATTTAACTACTACTATTTTAAATAGTTTTTAATTAGACTTTTTTTTAAATTATTAAATTATTATGTGTCTCACATTGTAGTACTAAACTGTCTAGTACTTGAGAGGATTTCAACCCCTATAAATCTGGATCCTCTACCGTATTAGAGAGTACAATACTAGATGAGATTAAGTCATGAGACGTTTAAAAATATTTAATGATTTAGTTTTTAAATAGTCTTTAATTAAAGTTTCTTTTTAATTTATCAAATAATTTTGGGCTATCATTCCAATACTTGACTGTGGAGGTGGAGAGGATCCAGCCCTATTACTACATATTAAAGCATTCAACTACTCACCAATTATAATACAAACTAATTAGTTTTGAATTATATGATTTAGTTGAATTGGAAAATGTTGTTAAGACCATAATTCTATTTATCTTTAGAAATATGAAATTTGGTAAGGTATGACCTGTTACTGGATTTAATTCATTTGAATTTTAGTTTAGATATTTCTTACATGGTCCTCCTTCATCCACATTAAAGGAATACTTTTATGAGAAAATGACATGTCACTATTTTTTATACCTTAATATATTATATACTATTCATATTGAATTAGTAATTGATTCTTAAATAAAGTAATACAAATGAATAGTAGATAATATATTGATTGTGTATAATTTTTAGGTGCATATATATTTAAGGGATAGCAACAGAGCGAAATGAGCACAAGTAGTGTTTTCCCGTACCCATACCGCACAGTTTGCAGGTACCCACACTTATAATGGGTATTTCACAAGTACCCTACGAGTTTTTACGTTTAAATATATATTTATATATTTTTAATAATCAATATATATAAAATAATTATTACATCAATAATAAAACTTAGCATGTTAAATTTATTATTATATTTCAATTATTACTAAAATTCATTATAAAATAATAATGAATAATTATAACATAATAAAAAGTGTAATATATATAAATTATTTAATTAAAAAACTAAATTTATAAATATGTGGGTACTCGGGAGGCGGGTATCATAATATTCATTCTCACCTATAAGCTATTTTTACGACTACCCGTTGTAGGTATTTTAGTGGATACCCACATGTTATGTATTTTTGTCATCCCTAATATATTACATTTATTATTTATTCCTCCCTAACATAACAATGGATCGTTTGGATTAATTTGGATAATGAAGTTTGCTTAGCTAAATTATGTAGAATAATATTCGTCGTGTTTGTACCACTTATTGTGTCATTTTATTTTATGGTTAAAAAGAGTGAAAAGTGGTGTAAGCAAGAATACTATTTTTTCACTTTCTTTAAGAGAAAAAAATATATGGAGAGGAAAATTTCCAGCTGCCACAATTTACTGTACTTTTATCCTATGAATCAGCTGATGAAAACTGAAATAGCTCAGACTTTAACTTAAATAGATAAACATAATATAATAGTTGGACTTGACCTTTTTGTCTCTTTAAAAATTTTGTAATGTTCATGCCAAACCTATTAAAAGTAATCTCTAAATTTATTTAAAAGTTTATTATATTATATGACATTTGAATAGGCTAATAAATGTATACCCTTATATAGGCTAACAAATCTATTTTCAAATGATTTATCTAATATTATATTTGTGAATATTTCTTATATCGGATTTTCATATATAATAATTTTAGTCACATTAAACTAGTATAATATAAAGATTAATATAATATAATTAAATACATCCATATGATAGATTGGTTAGAGATTTTAGATGACCTAAAATCGAAACTAAATAGAGTTTTTAAAAAATAATGTAATATTATATACTGTAAGTGTAAAGATTTATATACAATCATTTCATTGTTTATTATTAATTTAAATTAATTTTTTAAAGAATTAATAATAATTAAATATAAATGATAATGATACAATGATAATATTAATATAATATAATTAAATCCATTCGTATGATAGATTGGTTAGAGATTTTAGATGACCTAAAATCTAATATTTGAAGCTAAATAGAGTTTTAAAAAAATAATGTAATATTACATACTGTAAGTAAGTGTAAATATTTATATACAATCATTTCATTGTTTATTATTAATTTAAATTAATTTTTTTAAAGAATTAATAATAATTAAATATAAATGATAATTATACAATGTTAATATATAAATATTTTTTTTCTTTTAAGTCTCGTCCGTTTATAACAAAAGTGTGAGTTGGCTTGTGATAACCGGTATAACCTGCTTCTACCCGTGAGTCCTATCCTGACTCTCAAATTCACCCATCTTCATACTATATGATTCGTTGTGTGGTTGTGTTATGGAGCAAACCAAATCCTAATTTTAATGGCTTGTGCTACAAATTACCTTATTATTTTTTCTTATTTTTTAATGCAAAAGCTGTTCTTCTTTTTTTATTAAAAGTAAATACACTCCCCATGTGAAAGTATTAAGTATTAACCCATATATTAAAAAGTAATTAAACTAATTGTTATATTATTTTCTTAAGTAATGTAGAGACTTAATTTGTTAGTCGATTTTGGCATACATCTATGATAGTTATATGATTCTATTTAATTTAAAAATTATTCTCTAATCAATTACACGTCTTTTCTTACATTTGTCATATATAACTATTCTTTAATTAATTGATGTTCTAAAAACTTACTTCTTTTTTTCCATGATAAGTAAAACAACTTGCTTATTAACAATACTAGTTAACCGGATTTAAGTCAAGCTGTAAAAAATGTATTGGGCTACTCTCTAATACCGAGGATATGGTTTTGTTATCTATTCCAATTTTTTAATTTAAAAAATAAAAAAATCTAAACATTTAAATATTATGCATGCTACATGTTAGAATCTGAGCTCAACTCTTAAAAAAACATAATCATGTCAATAATCTCTTTCCATTTAAACATGGTAGGAACTTGTTTCAAGAATAAATACATTAAAATATTTTGTGAATAAAAATTAAAATATGGTGAAATTAATTAAATTTTGTTTATATTTTCCATGTACTAAAAAAATTTATAACACAAGAATTAAATTAGTTTATATTTGAGCACATAAGGAGTACAATTATTTAATGAAGGTAAAATTTGAGAAATATTATTTTTAAGTAAGCCTTGAAAATCTTAAACTAAATTTTTTTTAAACAAAGACCTTAAACTATAAACAATAAGGAATGAAAGGAGAACTACCTCCCTCCATAGTTATTAATATTGTATATATCTATTAGAGTATTGATACAATGATATAATGCTTTAATTAACTATTTATTGTTAAAATGCATCAATTAAGTTATATTTTATAATAAATATCATAAATTTCTAAAATTAAATAGTACTATTTACAATATATAACTCAATTATTGAAATGGTTCAATAATTCACTATGTTGCAAATAATTATGAGCTTCAAGCTTCATATCCTTAATGAAAAATATAAAAAGTTGTATATTTCATGAGCAAGTCAGTTTGACATATTGTAGAATACAATTTGACCCGTATTTTCTAATTTTAACCTATTTTAACCGACTTAATTACATATCCGTTATAATTATTATAACCACGGATAGAAATGAATACAACATGACATCCATTCATTTTTAAGAGTTTCTTTCTGCAAATTAGAATTATTCATATTTATCTATCGTTTTGAGAATCAAGCAACATTAATAACTCTTATTACAAGTCTAGATATACTTATTTAATAAGAGAAATGATAAATAAAAATGCATGGCTATAATTCTTACAGAGAGATATTGAACATAACAACAAAATATTACATAAATTTAATACAAATAATTATATTTATTACATTTTTTAATTTCTACGGTTAAAAAATAATTAAATAAAAATGAATACAGTAACAGCTTTTTCTAATGTAAAGGCTTGTACACACTTTAAACAACCTATGATAACTAAATTTACATTGAAAATTCATCTATATACTTTTAATAATGTTAATGTCCATTGTATTTAGCGTGTTTAGAAGTAGAATCCTGGAATGGCAAAATAATTAGAAGGACTTTTGATCAGTTTTAATTATTAATAAATATAATTGTCACCACTACTACTCAAGTCTCATCAAATAACATTTATTTTGCATCTACCGACCAAATTGACACATAAAGAAATACCCATAATCATATGCCAAAGTAATCAAATGTCTTTAATTTTTTAATGCGGTGGGTGTGAGTCAATTCTCAGAAAAATGTGTTGAGCAATGGAAATAAGACATAGGTGAGACCCATCAAAATTGCTCAGAAATAATGTTTCCTTAGTTATTCCTTATAATTGTTATGGACTAACAAACCTACAAGTTACATCCACAACCCAAAAACAATATTCATCTAAGCATCATTTGGAACTTGGAACATACTCAAAAAATATAATGGCCATTTGGCATCTCCAAAATGATAGGTTACTAGAGCATCAACTTGCACATTTTAGAATAACATAATTAAGAACCAACTCCCATATGTCATAGTCCATCAAAGTATTCTTACCTATCTTTAGGGATAACAAATCTTTCAATATAAAAAAGTGTATCACTTCATATATCAATTATTATAATTGATTGAAAAATATATTTAAATTACAAGATTAATAATTATGTATTTTTCTTACCAATCACAAGTAATAGTATATTGAGTTATATATTTTATGGGATATAAGACATGCTCCAATCTTTAAGTATAAAAGAATTCTCACTTTAGTGTTTCATACATGTATATATAATGGGAGGTTTTTATAATGCATGAATTTTACATATGTTTTGACTATATATTTGCTACAAAAAAAAAATAGTTATATTAGTTGAGAAGATGAAGCTTTTTTCGCTCTCAAATGTTTATTCACATATATATATGGCAATGGAACAAATGTAAGTAAAGCTTAATCATATATATACCCATATTATTTGCAAGGATATGTACATGTATCTAGTGACGTATCTAGGACCTGGGAGTATAGTGTGTAACAATGATAAAGAATTTAAAAAATAAATATAATTATATATATAAACATAAAAATATTAATATCAAAATTACAAAATTTAAATATAGTTAATCAAATAAATTACACACTGCATATAAATTATAGCTAAAAAATTCATTTCTATGATTATTGTGACAACAACTAAAATTATTGCAAACAAAGTAAAGTATAATAGAAACAAAGTAGAATAAAAATAATAAAATTACAAAGATTGAAAGAGGGAATAGAAACAATGAAACAAACAAATAATAAAGGGAATGAAACAACTTAGAAGGTAATGAATAAAAACGTTGAAATGAAAAAATGTTAAACATATAACGAAAACAACGAAACAGAAGTAATAAAACAAATAAAAAATCAAATAGTTTTATTCGAAAGTAATGAATAGAAACAATGAAATGGAAACAATATTCAGATAATGGAAAATGAAAAAGATAATAGTAACAATGAAATGGAAAATAGTAAAGTTCTATATAAAAAACCAATTAGTTAATTAGAAGTGAAACAATATTTGAGGATAATAGAACAACGTTTGAAAATAATGATTGATCTCTATATAAAATAGAAACTCCTACATTTATGTGTTATTTAAAGTTTCAACTTCTAATTTAAACAAATATTTCTTTTTCTAGGTAGTTTTTCTTACATAGGTAATATTTTTTTAAAATTGATATGATTAATAATTTATAAATTATAATATTAAATATATATAATTTTAAAAAAATCAGGGTGTGCATTTGCAACCCTCCCATTAATGTGACACCGTCACTCTAGGTATCTACAAATACCCAACATATTTTCAACTTTATTCATTCATTTATTTATATATTTGCAGTAATCAATACATATAAAAGCCTCATGAATAATATTATATGTATACGATAAATTTATTAATATAATTTAATTACTAAAAATAATAGTGTATAATTTTAAAATAAAAAAATATAAAATATTTATTTAATTTTTTTATAAATACTTGGATACTCATTTGGGTCAGTATTATAATATTCACCACCACATATAAACTATTATTACGAGTTAGTTGCTGTTGGTGATTATTTCTACCATTCATATTCACACTCTTCATTGATCAACCATAATTTAGTTAAATAAAAAAAACAAAAAGTATAATTTGTTAGTTAAGATTTTGAATAGATGAAATGTAGGGTTATTAATACTCTTCCTAGTACCAAAACAATTCACTCTAGGGAGTACATGTAATAAAACTAATATGATAAGCAAGTAATTATTGACAATGTATTATTATAATAATAAAAATAATTTGTGACATTTAATTCTAAAAAAATACCAAATATGTTACATCTATATGAAACTAATATGATAATATAAGTAATCATTGACTCGTGCCTTAAAAATATTTATTATAATAATAAGAGAAAGGGATTTACTTGGTCCAATAGTAAGTTTAGAAAATTTACTTCAAATCTTAGCTCTCAATTCTTGAGAAATTTAACGGTTTAAACTCACTCACTAGTTTAAATCATTGAATTTTCCTAGAATTGTTTTTGGTACATTGGAAATAAAAAAACAAAGTAAATGGATCCCTAGAATTGGACTCCCCTGGAGTTGGATTCCTCTAAAATTTAAATCATTATATTTCCCTACAATTTAAACAATTGGATTCTCCTAAAATTAATAACTCAAATGTGAGATAAAAATTTTAAATTCACTTTTGGAGTAAATTGATCCCCTCCCTAATAAAATATCATCTTAACATGATTTTACCATACTTACATTAGTTCGTTTTTTATAAGCATCTATAGAACCATGACACCTACAATAATTCTAATACGCCCAAGAATTCAATTAACCTAAACCTTCACCAGAAAAAATAAATTTTACAATGTACTAATGAAAGGAAACATTAAAAGCTAGACACCACAAAAATATTTAAATCATTCAATATGACAATCTCAATCATTTATCTTATTCAATAATCTAAAATGAGTATAATATATGCATTGTTAATATAAAGATTTATACACATTCAATATATTATTTGTATATATTTTAAATAGTCAATGATAATTAAATATGAACATTAATGATAGTGTATAAAACTTGTACACTATTAGTGGATACATTTTTTTCTCATGTACATTTGTGGACTTTAAGAAAAATGGTCCTATAATAAGAATTTTTGGCCTGTATATATATTACTGAGGCTTCTTTTGAGGACAAAAACTGTAAGCATCATCAGCCTCTGAAGGGAATTCACAAAGAAAAAGAACAAAACTCTCTACTTAGAGGAGAAAGATGCCATAAGCCTTGTATCTCTTCTATGTAGAACCACCGTCCACCGCCCCTTATGAGTAAGAAATGTTTAAAATATATTACTAATTCAATTTTTAAAATAAAAATAACATTTTTATATTCGACTTGTTAGTATTATGGGTGAGACTCCACATTCAACCTCCTTCACCCTAGTCATTAAATCACCTTATAACTAGGGGTGTAAAAGTTCAGTTTAGTTTTTGATGCATTTCAGTTACGAACTGAACACAAATACATGGCTTGGTTCCGCTCATTTAACTATAGGAACCGAACAGAACCGCTCTTGAATTGTTCGGTTCGGTTCGGTTCGGCTTCACGTTTTTTTCTATTATCTTTTTATAAGAAATATTGCATCAATTGAAAATTCAAAATATATTACAAGAAACATTGTTTGTCCATAAAAGGAAAAATACCACTACTATTATTATAAAAAATATGAATTATATATAGAGGAGTAAAAAAGTTGAAACTCATAATTGTTTGTCAGTAACATATATAACGATTATATAATTTATAGAGAAAAAAATTAATTATCACATATATAATAATACAATCCACAATTAGTAACATATATAACAAAAATTTTACGATTAGTAATATATAGTAATTAGGAAAACATATAATAGTTACATATATATCCTTACAATTCATAATTAGTAACACATATAACAATATATGAGATATATAGTTTCAAACTCAATACCACAAAAGTTGGAAATATGTTCTAAATCATCAAAACACTGAGAAACAATTTAGTAAGTAATAACATGTATAGTACAAACATAATAACAATTTAGTAACATACATAATACTACAATTCACACAAAATTTGATAATTTAAACTACAAAATTGGTTGAAGAATTTAAACAACAATAAAACATTATTCACTAATATATTTCTTTAATATGTGGTTCGATTCCAACGGTTCCTAAATTTATAAAACTATAAATCGAACCGAACATAAATGGTTCCTTAAAAACATAACCGAACTGAAACACGAAGCCGAACGGAACCACATTTTACAGTTTGGTTCGATTCAGTTTCATCGGTTTCGCAGTTTAAACCAGAACCGCTTACACCCCTACTTATAACTCTCTTTTTCATGTTAATGGTAAGACTCGAACCCACAACCTCTTGCGCTCCATTCCATAAGTCCTCCATCTTCACTATGAGACCACTTTATGACTCCCAATTATATGTCCCTTTACTGATATTTTATTTTTAGTGTATAAATACTAATTAAATGGGTTGAAAATATGAATAAGGTTTTGAGCAAATTTTTTAAAAGTACTACTTATTTTGATGTTAGCTTGATATACATGAGTAAGTTTGTTGATCCTTTTCAAAATTCTTACAACTAACTAGACCTCTTATGAAATATGAAAAAAAAATAGAAAAATAATTTTTTGAAATATGAAAGTTAATCAAAATTTGAAATATCTCAAGTGTGGGGTGACTTGCAAAGGTTGTTATATATATAAAGTTAATATCAAAAAAATTATAAAAAATAGACACATTAGAATGAGACACAAGCATAAGAATCATGTAGTGGATCCACCAAAAAGAAGCACTTACAAGGTTTCTGATGCATCAATAAACAATTGAATGGTAGAGGATAATGTGATTAAAGATCAATTATTAGTCACAATAATGTACACTCATCTACGTAGAACTTAAGATCAAATTGGATTCATGGTTTCAAAATCTCATTCTGAAATTTAATGGAGAATGTCCTCTATACCCATTGAGAAACCTCTTGCAAACTATTCATACATTACAACTTTTAATGACTAGATATCATGAACAATTAATTATGTCTAAGAACAAGTAATTGGTAATAATTGATTAATCACATGAAATGAGTTGAGCACTTTTCTGAATTTTTAGTTTTTTACACAACATAGCTTTTCAACCACATGCTGTCTGGAACATTTTGACAAGATTTTCAAAACACAGATAAACTGATGCAGACATAAAAAAGTAATAATAACCAACATTGCATCTATTTGTAACATTAAGATACTGACACTAACTCCTTCCTATCATGGGAATATTTCTAAAACACCACCAAGAAGGTGCAGTGAACCATGTGTATGTCCAATTGTCTATATCGCCATGAAAGCAAAACGGTTTTTGGTCCTCGTTGTCCAGGTTGAAAATACCCCAATCTCTTCCTTCGGTCTTGTTGAAGCCAAGACGAGCCGATATACCTTTTAAATGATCAGAATCCCACTCATTCCACCAAGGAGAAGGTTGATCATTGGAGAAATATATGCTGTTTCTGATTCCAACTCCAATTTCCTTGGCAGAGAAGGATGTTGAACAACTTTTTCCCAAAAATATCATTTGATCCCCCAAGTTCTCAACCTTCTTCCAAGATGACTTGGAACAATCCAATGAATATACCTCGAATTTCTGGGTTTCAAGCAGCACATCTTGTTTAGCACTAAAGTATCTAAAAATAAGTAAAATCTCCCCACAAGACTCAACGAGATATCTTAAAATTTGATAGCCAACATGATTCTGTAATATCATTCCTTCTTGTAACTGTAATATCTCAGGCCTTTTTAATTCATGAAACTGTATTTCTAGCTTAGACAATGTTCCGAAATCATATTCATCATCATTAATGCTAGAGTAGATATTTTCAACATCAATTTGCCATACATTAAATCCTTCACCCAGGAGATAAAAACTTCCATTAAAAAATACAGCATCCTGAAACGGCTCACCTGGTAGTTTATGTTTATGCCATGATTGTGCACCTGGAATCCAAAATGCGAGCTCCCGGTACTGGCTGTGTAGAAGCATGCAAACAAAGTTATTGTCGGACGGAAGCCCTGAGAGCACCATCTTGTGGTAGAAGTTCCATATTGAAGGGAGAACAATTTGGCTTCGTGAAAACAGATTCAACAAGTTAACTTCAAGATGGAAACTGTCAAGATCTTTTACCATAATCAACCAATCACGAAATGATCCCCAACAATACTTTCCTTGTGCCTCTGGTAACTCCAACTCCCAAACACGATTCTCAAATATACTGATACAAGTTCTAACCTCTTTGTTCTGCTGACCCGACACCAAGAGCCAAGGAAATCCATGCCTTTGCCAACAGGGAAGTTCTTCACCAAGAACAATATTCCAACTCCTACAAACTTTGCTGATGGATAAACAATCAATTAAAGTCATCTTGTCAGCAATCAACTCAAGTATACCCTGAGGGAGACTTGACCAATCCGGATAGTATTTATTTTCTGGTTCTCTTTTTTTATGTCTTGTTCTTCTCCTTTTGGCAATAATTCTTCTATGGATAGCTTCCAACTGAAATGAAGGGAGACTTGACCAACCTGTGTAGTATTTCTTTTTCGGGTTTCTTTTTTTATTTCTTCTTTTCATTCTTTTGACGATAAATCTTCTGTTGATAGCTTCCAATAGCAACGAAGGCATCCTGCTTGATGTTTAAGAGTGAACAAGGCATCAATTATGCAATGAAAAGACCGAGATCAGATTAATGGGGCTTGTCAATTTTCTTAGGATGGAAGCTTTTTTGGTACTACCAAGGGTATCCCAAACTAATCTCTTTCAGGTTTCGTGGCTGCCCCTCCTAACAAATGTCGCTCCCAGGAATCGAACCTTGACCTTTTGGTCATCCTGGGGATCTAGCAGGGCCCTACACCACTAGACCAACGCCTTGTTGGTTTAGGATGGAAGCTCGCATCAAGCTTAGTAGCATCAGAGAATACACTTGGCTTTCGTTAAATCATATTGGTTGATTTTTTCCAAGAGATTAAAGATTGTGCTAACACATTAGTAATCCATATAAAACAATTAAAATAAATACAATTTCATACAATCTAAATGAAATTTATCAACAATTAAATTTGAAAAGAATTTTGGGGTTAATAACCATCATAAAATCAATTTAAGATGCAATCAGTCCTTTCCTTTCTACTACAAAACATGACTAAATGCAAAGAACAGTAAAAATAAAGCAGACAATTTCATATTTTCTCGGTGCATGAAAATCCCACATAGTGGAGCTTAAGGAGGGTAAATTTATGCAATCTTGCCTCTTAAGCAAAGAGTCTGTTTCCAAAATTTGAACTCAAAGGCAACAACCTAACTATTGTGATGAGGCTCACCCTTGCAACTAGACTCACCATCAACTAATACTATTAAAAATTTGGTCCAATGTATGAGTCTACCAACTAGTAGATCTGAGTAGGGTAAATATATGCAGCCATAACTTCCAGCTCACAAGACAAACAACCATATAATTGCACCAAAGCTAAGCCTCCCCTTCAAATAATAGTATAAAAATTAAAAAAGAACACGACCGATGTTCTCGACATGTAAAAGACAATAGCATACGCATAAGGTTAAAAACTACGTCTAATCACCTACAAGTGGAATCTCAACATAGTAAAAGATATTGGATTCTGGAATATGCAGGCATAGTAGAAAATGATCCGAAGAGGACGTTTCGGTTAATTAAAAATATAAACAATTAATGCATAAAACCCAGAGTAGTGAGAAGTGAATGATTGCAAACCTGATAGATGCACGTTAACAATGCGTTTCGTTCCTCTTTACCAATTCATCAGAAGCTGTTACGCTTGGAATGAGACCATTTGAGTTTCGTAGTGTAAGTGGGCTCTGAGTTGAAAGATGGGATTAGTTTAAACCCAAACCATGTTGAGGTCAGGCCCAATTCAGGCCGATTAGAATCTAAATAAAGCCTTGAAAGTTTTTTTATACACAAAGAAAGGCTTGATAGTTGAAAGTTTCTTTAAAACCAAAAGCTAAAATGAACCAAAGTTTAATCTAGAGAAGAAAAACAAAAGGGTGACTAAGTAATTCGAAAAAGAGTGTGGGAGGGTGTTTGGTTCAAACTATTTTTGAGGAAAAATCGCCATTACTACTTCAAAATGACAATATGCAGAGATTGGACGTTGTTTGTTTTTTTGGTATGAAAATGGAGAAACTTTGAATATGAGATTTTGTAACATTAAGATTATTTGGTGTTGTTATTGTAGCTTGTAACAATTCTAAATGACACAAAATAATACTTAGTGGCTAAGTCATAATCACGTCACTCTAATTAAGATATTTTATGGTACTGTCCAAAATGTGCAAGCAGACTATCAATCACGCCGTCGCTAGGATATAACAGTTTAGTTATCTGTTATCGAATTCTTACTGAACTGTAAGAACAAATCTCAAATACACTCAATATGACTATCAATGTCAATTCTCAAAATACTCACAGTATGACTACCTGTACCAATTCCTTTCCTACAATTTGACTACAAGTGTCAATTCTTAAAATTCCCACAATTTAGTAGTCTATGTCAATTCTTAGTGTCACGGAAAGAAAGAGATAGAAGTTTGCTGGAAATGTTTTGACTGAGAGTATGAGGGAGAAAGTAGAAAGTCGAGGAAGTATTGCTCAACTAGGATGAGAAAATATGAAGGGGGAGATCTTTATTTATAGCTTGAGGCTTGCAACGATCACCTTCATCCGACAACCTAGATGGGAGATACATCCCCAATGACCACATGATCCAACTGTGATGAAAGAGTCCCACCTGAATTATCCTCCCTTAACTGAGTCTTTCTCCACCACTCCTTTACTCTCCATAACTCCTCCAACAATGTGTTGACTCATTCACACGCGTACCACACAGTGTTGGCATTGTTAGCCATATGTCCAAGTCCAAACGACCAAAATGAAAAAAAAACATTCTTTTTTTAAAAATAATGTTGGGCCCAAGCCCGACTCGAACACGAACAAAGCCGACCAAATGACAATGAATGAGAAGATGGTGGTGGTGTGTGCACGCATGTGTGTATGGAGGGGCACACCCCAAGGTTGGCACTTAAGGCTTATAAAGCCTTTCAAACTCCTTCCTCCATCCAATGTGGGACTTGTGAGTTTTTTCATTTCACACCCAAAAAAATCTTCATTAACAACCACATTAATATGCATTTAAAATCATTCAAAACCATTTAAATTCCTACAATCCCCCACTTAAAATTAAAAAGAGTAAATTACATTGACACCCCCTGAGTTTTAGTGAAATTACACAAATCACCCCTCACTTTTCTGTACCTACACAAACATCCCTAGTTTTTATAATTTCATTATACTAACCACCCCTGCATAAGAAATAAGTGTAATTTTTTAAACAAAAAATGTGATAAATACAATTAAGTTAAATAAAGCATGATATATTGTGTAAACAAGTCTAAATAATATACAAATCAATGTATCTTTATTATTTTTTGTTACAAAATCCATCAACAATTCTAAAGAAATATTATTTAAATCGCTCTTATAATATAGTGTAACAAACCAAAAATAATAAAGAAATATTGACTCATATTATTTGGACTTATCTTCATAATATATCATTTTTTGTTTAACTTAATTGTATTTATCACATTTTTTGTTTAAAAAATTACACTTATTTCTTATGCAAGGGTGGTCAGTGTAATGAAAGTATAAAAATCAGGGAAGGTTTGTGTAGGTGTAAAAAAGTAAGGAGTAGTTTATGTAATTTCACTAAAACTCAGGGGGTGTCAGTGTAATTTACTCAATTAAAAACAATTTCTAGGAATTTATGTAGTCTCAATAAGATTGTGCATAAACAAAGGTGTTATGCGACTTGAACATTTACATAATAAATAAAATCCATATTTTACTAGAGTAACTCGTAGTCTTGAACTCTATATCTGACTTCAAAACATACACAACCTTTTCAAAGGTGTATTCTATAAAACTCGTGCATTAAAGGTCATGCACATCTATCCTAATATATGAACACTCTAGAAATTTATGTCCATAAATTTCATAGGAAACAACCTTCACTTCCACATTCACATAGGTGAGTCTATCAAGAGTACTCTTATAGTCTAGGTACTCCACTCTAATTGTATTATAGATCCCATTAAGAGTTTAACTCATCCTTCAATCTACTACAAGAATCATGCGTCTCATAATTTTATAGCATGTTCATTCTTATATCACTTCACAACTTGTTATTACACATTGAACCTATTTCTTGGGATCTCCAGTTAGGTTGGTTTACTATCATGGGTGATCTTCATTCTAAGGGCAATAGTCTCATACTCTTAGAAGTATTATGGACTTTCTCTCTAGCTAGTCCTTCTGTCAAAGGATCTGCTAAGTTTTTTCAGTGCATACATGATCCAATCTAATAGTTCTCGTAGAGAGTAACTCTCTAATAGTGATGCACTTAGGATAATTTGTCATTTCTTACCATTATAAAAACGATTCTCAAATTGTGCAATAGTCGCGATACTATCACAATGGATCAACACAAATTGTATCAGTTTTTCTCATAGGAGAATCTCTGTAAGCAAGCTTCTTAGACAATTTGCTTCTTCACTAGTATTGCTAGCGCTATCATCTCAACTTCCATATTGGATTGAGCCAAAATATCTATTTCTTTAACTTCCAAGAAACAACCCCACCAACTAAGCTAAATATATAGCCACTGGTTGCTTTGAAATCATATGAAAGAGTGTGCCAATCAGTATCGCTAAATCCTTCTAGGACGCCTGGAAACCTTCGTTAATGTAATCCAAGGTTTGATGTTTTCTTAAGGTACCTCATTACCCTTTCTATAACATGTCAATGCTCCATACTAGCTCTACTAATAAACCTACATAATAATCTCACATCATAGGCAATGTCGGGTCTAGTGCGATCAGTGACATCCGAAGGCTGTCAATGATGCTAGCATACTTAGTTTGTCTTACACCTTCACTAGTGTTCCTAAAAAGTTTTACACTTGAATTATATAGTGTCCTAGTAGGTTTACAGTCAAAGTATTTATATTTCTTTAAGATCTTATCCACATAGTGAGATTGATCCAAAGAAATTCATTCTTTTGACATAGTAATATTTATACCAAGGATTACGCTCGTCTTTTCAAGGTCTTTCATATCAAAGTTGTTATACAACAATGATTTCACATTATTCACAAGATGAATGTTGGAACCAAATATGAGTAGGTCGTCTACATAGAGACATATGAAAGTGCAAATATCATTTTTCGATTTGTAATAAATACATTTGTCACTTTCATTCGCCTTAAACCCATTCGAGACAATTAAGTTGTCAAACTTTTCATGTCATTGTTTAGGTGCTTGCTTAAGACCATACAACGAGTTATCTAACTTGCAAATCTTATTTTTTTGCCCAAGGATTATAAAACCTTCAGGATGTTCCATATAGATTTTTCCCCCAAATCACCATTTAGTAAAGAGGTCTTAACATCCATTTGATGTACTACTAAATCATGTATCACATCGAACGATATTAGTACTCTAATGGATGTTATTCTAGTCACAAGTAAAAATGTGTCGAAGAAATCTACATTCTCCTTTTGCCTGAAACCATTGGCAACAAGATGAGCTTTGTATTTATCCACTATGCCATCGAGTTTCAGTTTTTTTTCAATATCCACTTACAACCAATAGGTTTGCAACTAGGAGGCAAGTTGGCTAAGTGTTAGATTTTGTTAGACTCTCGAGAATCCATCTCACCATTTATGGCCTCTTTCCACAAATCAACATCCAAATAAGTCAAAGCTTCTTGAAGATTTGATGGATCATCCTCCAATGTATAGACCATATAATCAGGTCCATACTCTTTAGCAGTTCTTGCTTTCTTACTTCTTTTAGGTTCTATTTCCAACCCTTCATTTTTATCGTAATCTCTAATCATGGGTATATGACTAGTTGATGTGGCCCACTATTTCTCAATTTAGAAGGGAATTCATTTTCATTGAAGTCAACATCGTTATACTCAATGATTACTTTTGTGTTAAGGTCATAAAACTTGTACGCCTTACTGTTTACTAGGGGTGTTCGCGGTCCATTTGGATCGGTTTTTAGGCAAAAAATGATCTGATCCAAACACATAATTAACATGCGGTCTGGTCTGGTCTATTTATATTAAAATGTCTGATCCAATCTGGTCTAAATATTATATGCGGTTTCGGTTCGGTTTGGATCGGTTTTTTTATAAAATATTGAAATTGCACTTACATTCAAAACACATAAAATGACTAAATATTAAGCATAAAGCAACAATAAAAATATTGTTCAACAACATTAAAATGTGCGCAACAATAGTATAAGTAAACAACATCATAGAATAGTAATAAACAATAAAACAATAATAATAAAAGCAAAAAATTGTAACAACAACAACACATCAACAATAACAAGACAACAAAACAACAAGATATCAATAACAATAATATGAACACTTGCAATGTAATTTTAACAGTTAGAGTATTCTACTGATGATTAATAACAACAATACTTTCACAATAATAAAATTGATAATAAAACACCTAATCAAAATCAACACTTGAATCATTTTCATTTGGTTGTGGGATTGGTTTAAATTCTAAAAGAGTGAATCAAATATAATGAATATGATTTAAAACATAGCAACATATATATGTGTGTGTGTGTGTGTTACAAAATATAACAAAGAAAATATAGGTACAATTTTGGAGTTGAGACTTAAGATTAAGTTTGGAAGACACTTAAAAGTATTACACAATTAAATTTTACATACTAATTCAGTATGGTCTGGATCGGTCTGGATCCAAGAGGTGAAGCCAAAATCCAGACCGGACCAATTGGACTTTAAAAAATAAGTCCAACATGATCCAAATACATTCAATTTTTGCGGTTTCGGTCTATTTTGGATCGGTTTTCGGTTTTATTTTTGGACCGGTCTGGATTTGAACACTTCTACTGTTTACAATATACACAATGAATACACATTCATAGACTCTATTTACGAGTTTAACTCTTTTAGAGTATGGTATCCAGACATAAGCCAGACAATCCTAAATTCTCAAATAAGACAAGTTTGATTGTCCATTCTTAAAAATTTCATATGGAGAATTTTGCATTTAGTCTTAGGGACTCTATTTAGCACATAACATACAGTTAATAAAATTTCACCCCACCAAAAGGATGTGGTACGAGAATTTAACATAATAGCTACAACTAATTCAGTTAATGTTCTATTCTTTCTTTCAGCTTTACCATTTTTTCAAGTGAATATGGTGCATTTGTTTCATAAATATTAGCATTCAATTTATAAAAATAATTAAACATGCTAGAATCATACTCATTATCTCTATTGCTTCTGGGTTTCTTTATTTTCCTGTTAAATTGATTTTCAATTTAAGTCATATATAACTTAAACATGTCAAACACTTCACTTTTATTTTTCATAAGATATACACATGTATAACCAGAACAATCATTAAAAAAAGTGATAATTCACATATGTTAGAGTGTATCAAATCCAAAGCTCAAATTCCGCACTACAGATTTATGTGTTTTTTTTATATTTTAGCTTGACTAAATGATTTACAATTTTCAAAATCATTTTTAGATAACTTTGGAATTAAACCTAAGCTACTCAAGATTAAAATTGCATGTTTGTTAATATGACAAAGTCTACCTGTCAAATATTATAATCGCACAACATGTAAACTGAATTGGAAATTTTATTCATCAAAATATTAACATTTAATTTAAACATGACATCAGCGGTGTACCATTTTCCTACAAATACCTCATTCCTATTAAGAGTATACAAGTCTACCCCTATGGTATGGGTAAAACTAGTCTTATTAAGAAGAAAACCAGAGACTAAATTCTTCCCCATCTCTGGAGTGTGCATCAAATCTTTGAGAATCAGAGTCTTCCTATATGTAAACTTCAGCTCCACATCACTAGTTCCATCAACAATAGTGGCGTGAGAGTCACCCAACAATACTTTATTGTCATCAACATCTGTGTATATTTTGAAAATAGCACAATCATAACAGACATGGCGGGAGGCACCAATATTTACCCACGACCTATCATATCCTCCAACCATCGTAACCTCATATAACACCGCCACAAATGGCTCATCAATTATGTTGGCCTGGGGTGGACGATCCATTGGTTTATTTCTGCACTTGTGTGCCATATGACCTGACTTCCCACATTTGAACCAGATAAACCAACTTTCAGAGTCATTCTTAGAAGGTGACTTAGCATATTGGACCTTCTAGGGGTTCCAATTCTAATTGTGACTGGTGTTCTTGGACTTATTCCCATTGCGGTTCTGATTCTTAAAATTATTGCCATTAGGCTTCAGAATCGCACCTAGGAATTTTTTCTTAGTGCTATTGTTGGAGACAATCAACACATCATCTCTCTGATCTTGTCTACGAGCCTCTTCTTCAATATGAAGACGAGTGATCAGAGATTCCAAAGAGGGTTCTTTGGTCGTGTGCCTTAGAAGGTTTTTGAAGTCCTTCAAGCTAGGAGGCAATTTGTCAATTATGACATCTACTTGAAATTGCTCATCAAGTGCCATTTCCTCAAAAATGATTTCATGAGCAATTCTTTATATCTCATGAGATTGAGACTCTATTGATTTATCATCAGTATCTGATGTTTGAGGTAGCGGCTAACATGTACGTTTTAGTCTCAGCTTCCTTCGTATAATATTTTTTCTCAAATGCATACAAAATTAATTTGGAAGTCTTGTATGACCTGTAGTAATCATAGAGATCATTAGACAACTCATTCAAAATGAAATTATTATAAAGGTAATTATTTTTATTCCAGAGAGCTATATTAATAGCCACTTTATCATTCTCCTCTTTTTCAACTTTCTCCATGACCACTAGGACATTAATTTTCAAAATGTGGGCAACTTCTCTTATAGTGAGAAAGAATTTCATCTTATGTTGTTATCGTTTGAAATTTGTCACATCAAACTGAAATGGTTTGGTAAGGTCAAAGTTGTTCGACCTAGTAATATTATCTACGAATGTTAATACAATAGGAAACATATTAAAATTGTTGTTACCGTAGCTTGCAACAATTATAAATGACACGAAATAATACTTATTGGCTGATTCAAGACCAAGTCAATCTCTTTACGAAGTTTCATGGTATTGCCCAAAATGTGTAAACAAACTATCAACCATGTCGTTCCTAGGATAAAATAGTCATGTTCTCTATTATCGAATTCTTATCGATCTCAAATATACTTACCATAATATGACTACTGGTGTCAATTCTCGAAATTCCCACAATATGCTACCCATGCCAATTCTATTTTCTCACAATCTAACTACTAGTGTTGGTTCTCGAAATTACCACAATTTGGCTATTTGTGCCAATTCTAGTTTCTCACAATCTTACTATCAATGTCAATTCTCGAAATTCCCACAATTTGACTACATGTGTCAATTCTAGTACCACAGAAGAAGGAGGGAGACATATGCCAGAAATACATCGGTAGAGATTATGAGGGAGGAAGAAGAACTCAAGTAAGAGCGTACTCAACTTGAGATAATAAAATATGAAGGGAATAGACTTTTAGTTGTAACAACATGAGATTTTTTCCAAGTTCCTCTACCATCCAATGTGGGACTTATGAGTTTTCTTTTCAAAATTCTTCCAATGTGAGACTTGTGAGTTTTTTTATTTCACACCCAAAAGTCACCATTGATGGCCACCAACAAAGCAAGTTCCAAGAACTTTGGAGTCATTGTTTTCTCCTAATAAAATGGGGGTGTGGATTACTCATGGAAGAGGAATATTGTTGTAGGTTTTGCTTTACATGGGAATGCCAAGATGACTTTGAAACCTTCTTTTTTTCCTTCTCATTTGTTCCCATCCAAAACTTAACCTGCTAAAATTTTAATTTAAAGGTACTTTAATTTTTTGGATTTAGGTAGTGATCTAGGGCTTGGACGTGAAAAATGAGAGGATTGGGCATGATTTAGACAAAGAATGTAATATGGGAAGTAAGGCAAAAAAAAATTAAAAGTGGATGTAAATAGAATCTTGGTTGTTGTGATGTTTAGTTTAATAGAATTGTCATAGACATTTTACTTATATTAATGTTATGGGGAAAGTTTCACAATACCACCTTAAACTTTATGTGTTTTAGAAGTAGATATTGTAAACTATTTTTTCTTCCTAATTACTCCTTAAACTTTAACTGTTGGTGAAATTAGTGCATAAATATATACAATTTTAAATTACTGACAATAAAATTAGAATTAACATATTAGATGGTGTAAGCTTATTAATTTCAGTCTACCATTAGCTGCAATGATGTGGAATGTGGACAACATAGTAGTTCTTAATGGAGGAAGGATAATGGAGGAGAGGACCCATGATTCATTGATGGCGAAGAATGGTCTGTATGTCTGATTGATGCAACCTCATTTTGATAAGGCTTTGCATCATCATCGGCCTCTTTAGGACGGGAGAGAGTGTATAATGTGGTTAATTACAACTAATGTTCATGAGAATTGTATCTATTTCTTCTTGAGTTGAATGATCGGTGGTTGTTGCACATGATGGAATTACCATGGAATGAGATGTGGAGGTTTGTGTATGGCAATAATGGGAATGATGAAAGCTTAGGTTATCACTCAACATTGGTAGACATAGGAATAGTATATTGTAGTAGGGATACATGTGTAGGCTTTAAAGATAGGTATTTAGAATTTAGTTGGTTTGAAGATTTAGGGTGGGTGGATATTCTTTTTGAGGCAAGCAATTTAGATGGTGTTGTGTTTATGGTATGTATATTGATATTGTTCATTTATGGATGAATAGTATGGTCGGACTAGAGGTCCGAGTATGAGATCTTGTGTATCAGGACAATAGCTCTTCCGGAATCTGGTTGAAGGTTGATTTGGACCCACTGCTGGAGGTAGTTGAAAAGGTTCTCCGAGGATCAAGTCAGTAAGATTGGAGAGGTAATGCTCGGGAACAATAAATCAGATATGGGAAGTAAGTAGAGAATAATAATGACAAGTAGTGAGTTCTAAGTGATACTTCCTATTGAGGGAGACCCATATTTATAGTAGTTGAGTTGGATGATGTGGCCTTGCATGGCCGACCATCCTGGCTTGTCAGGGGCTACTTTTCCTAGATTAGGTGGCTTTGGCAAGGCCGTACTCTATACATAGTTGACTTGTAGGTTGTGGCAGGTCTGGCAGCCATATTGCAGTTTGTCTTTGTCGTGTTGGCAGAGGGTAGGTGGGATTGAAGATGGCATAATAGTGCATTGTTAGCGGCGTGTTGGACGACGAATGGTCCTAACCCCGACCTGAGATGTCTAGTGTATTGCGAACGACTTCGGCCGAGTCCTTTGATTAGTTATGCCAGATTTTTGTACGACTAAGTGGGAGACCATCCTGGGCAATTAAGACGACCAGATAACCGATATGGAACAATTGCCCCCAGTCTAGTAGTATGTTCGGGATGTGAGCATACTAGTAGACTCTAGGTGCATCATTAGGGTGTTATTAGCTTTCTGAGTTGTGCGACACGTGGATGATCATCATAATGTTCTTTGCTTATCAGACCGTGTTGTGGCGCAGAGTACTTGAGCGTGGCTCATCAGTTCATTCCTTACCACCTTTCGTCTTGGTTCTTGGGTCGTCGATGGGTCGCACTTGAGTGCCTTTTGAATGGGTAGAATGTGTTCTGAAATGGGTCGCGAGGGATGGCCTTGACCCTATTTTGTTTATAAATAGGGAAGGTGATTTATTCATTTTCTTGATTTTTCTTTCTGAATTCTTTTGCTGTTGAACTTACTCTACTGCCGAGCATGAACTCAGCTCACGTAGTGTGAAGGTTTTATCCCAACCTCCACTTATATTCACTATCCTTTCCCGATGATGTCTGCGTGAGGTCGGCCTTCGAGAGGAGGTCGGGTGGTCTCTCAGTCAAACCTCGGTGGTCAGTTGGAGAGAGAGAATGGCGACGTGGGGAAAATGTTGATTGATCGAGCAAAAGTACCCGGGAGGTGATTGCCGGACATGAGTAGTGATTCTAGTTCAGAATCTCATGTTTCGTCTGGTCGCAGGTCTTTAATGGCGAGAACACACACAACGAAATATGGCCAGCTAGTCATTCCTCCCGACTTGGTGGCCGATATTGGTGGGTTGACCGGGAGATCTTAGGATTGAGTAGTTTTTTCTCGACCGAGGATCAGCCCAAGGTGAATATTCTAGAGAATCTGGTGAACGTTGTTGCACTGAAGACTTCTCAGGTCGATGAGAGGGTCTGCCAGGATCTTCAAGCTAAGGTGGGAATCAATTATGCCTTCTATATATATGACATTTATTCATGGAAGCTCAGATTACGTCTTCCTTTTGACGACTGAAGTGTGGTCGTTCTGGGCCATCTTTTGGTTGCTCATTCCTAGCTCCATCTGAATCATTGGGTTTCATCTAAACATTCCCCATTTTGTGCAGGGTCAACGAGCATCTTTGCTAAATTAGTCTTTTTTATGGATGTTCTAGGTTACCCATAGTACTAACTTGGATGAGGAGAAAGAAGGTCACCACACGTGGGTGTGCCTTCAATCGAGGAATAAGCGAGCCTTGTTCACCCTTTTTGACTAGTCGGTAAAGAACTAGAAGAGAGGTTTCTACCGGGTGGAAATCGAAGGGTTGGACAAGCACCAATGGGCTTATGAATTGGATGGAAGGAGGCGATTCCCCTTTGCCTAGAATGGAGAGTTCCACCAGAAGCCTGTGAAGAGGTTCTTTACTAGCGACATAGTTTGACTAGTCGAGAAATGCAGGTGGTCGAAGAAATATTACATTGGCTGGCATAAGGTGCGACTGTACCCTAGTCATCTCTGTAGAAGGGGGATGCATCCTTATATCAATGCATAAGTAGGTTAGCCGAGTTGTCTTTACCTTGTTCGGATAATTATTTACTATGTATTCAACTCTGTTTTGTTTTACAGCCGAGATGAGCAGCAACCTCGATAGGACCCGTCTGCTGACCAACACACTTGGGAGGGGGCAGGATGAGGCATCAGCAAGAAAGCATGCTCAGACCTCCTCTCCTTCAAGGGCTCCCCTACTTCTAGACAAAGGTTGGAGTCCCTGTCTACTCAGCGAATGATAAGTGGGGGTACTCGGTCTATTCACGTTCTTCCGCTAGTTCAATCGTTGGTTGATCTGACCAGGAGATCTGCCTCTGACCATTCTTCAGAGTAGGGGGATCCCACTGATGCTGAGGTCTAGGTAGTTAGGTCTACTGGGCAGAAACCTATTACGAAGGGGAAAACACTGGTTACTCGAGCCAAACGAGTATTCTCGACCTTTCGAACTCCTCTCGAGTTAGATCAGAACCTCCCATGTCCTTCTGTAAGAGATATTCTAGACATGGCCTCCATGTCCAACTTGTTGAGACAAATGCAGTTGTCTTCTCTCCTCTCGGCTTCGATGGCCAAATATTTTGAGGAGGATGGGGTCCTCCTAAGCCGAGTGGAGAGCGATGTCCTGACCATGCTTCGAGAGCAGCATTCTGCCGACTTGTAGAAGTTAAAGGAGGCTCATGCTGTGGAGCTGAACAATATAGAAGCTCAGGCCTTGGTGGCTAGCGAGAAGTTGTCGATAATGTCTTATCGGCAAGAGTGTTCTCATCAGACAGCCATAGAGAACCATGAGAAGCTCATCGAGATGACTACTAGTTTGAGGAGGCTGAGTAGAAGGTCCAACGTCTGAGGGCGAAGCTGGAGGAGCCGGAGGAACGGGAGCAGGCCGCTCGAGGGGAAGTCGACCGCCTTAGTGGGGAGCTGACTGCTTCGCAGACTCGGGCAAGGGTGCTTGAAGAGGATAGGGTTGTCCTTGCCCAAAAGAAGGCTGATGAGGTCGATGAGCTGGAAGAGATGGTCGGCTTGGCGAACGAAGCTGCCCATCTATCTTGGGAGAACAATGTGAGCCAAGTTCGCCTAGTACACCCCGACAAATTCGCCTAGTACATCCCGGGTGGCACTGTTAATTTGTCGGTTCCTGGTAGGGTGTATCTTTATTTCTTGCTTACTTGTATCGGGTTGCTAATTAAATGAAGCCTTTTATTTAACTTGCTTGTCTTATTTTAATATTCCTTTCAAATACTTTTATTCATGAGTAATTGTGATGACTGAACCTTGAATCTTGATAAAGCGCCCTTGTCTGGTAATAATCTAGCCAATCAAGTCTCTTTGCTAGAAATAAAGTTAAGTGATGAAGGTGATTTAAGTGACTTACATGACTTGTCCAATTTGGCCTTACATGACTTGTCCATTTGAGAAGGGGTTAGCCCGACAACTGAATAAGATGAACTTGACTGGAAGTGTTAATGACACAAGTAATTGAATCTTGAATAAGGTAGTCTTGGTCGGGGATAATCCAAAAAACTCGAACATAAACAAGACAAATTGGATCGGAAGAAGTAATAATTATGATCTTGATCAAAAATGGAAGTAATAGAAATAATTGTCCCCAAGTCAGAACAAGGTAATGTTGACCGGAAGGATTTCTGACGAAGTTGAGTGGCCTAAATGTAAATCTAACCAAGGGGAACAACGTTCACGCCTCAGGTGATTATTTATCTATTATTGAAGGGAGACATGGTCCGCACCTTGAGGTGTATTTATTATTGGACCACCAGTTAAGGGGGACATGGTCCGCACCTTGGGTGAAATATTTAATTATCGTCGAAGGGGGACATGGTCCGCACCTTGAGGGGTATTTATTATTGGACCACCTGTCAACGAGGACATGGTCCATGCCTTGGGTGATATATTTAACCATTGTCGAAGAAGGATATGTTCTGCACCTTGAGGGGTATTTATTATTGGACCACTAGTCAAGGGGGACATGGTTTGCGCCTTGGATGGTATACTTAACTATCATCGAAGGGGGACATAGTCTTCACCTTGAGGAGTATTCATTATTGGACCACCGATCAAGGGGGATATGGTTCGCGCCTTGGGTGATATACTTATTCATCATTGAAGGGGGACATTGTCTGTACCTTGAGGGGTATTGATTATTGGACCACCAATCAAGGGGACATGGTCCATGCCTTGGGTGATATACTTAACCGTCATCGGAGGGAGACATGGTCCGCACCTTGAAGTGTATTGATTTTGGATCACCGGTCAAGGAAGACATGGTCCGCACCTTCGGTGATATACTTAACCTCCACCGAAGGGGGACATGGTACGCACCTTGAGGGGTATTGACGTTGGGTCGGATTTTTGTGATAAAGACATGAAATGGATAATACCAAGTTATCATATATGTGTTACAAAGGTTGTCCGGACTGAAAGGGGTCGACATTACATTTTAAGCATAAAAAACTCGGAGATTTGTCGCATTCCATGTCCGGGGAATCTATTTCCTAGCCAAATCTCAAACTTGTATGTGCCTTTGTCGGTTTTGCTTTCAACTTGGTAAGGGCATTCCACGTTTGGTGATAGTTTCCACGTGGCCTGTCCTATGTCTGCTCTGTGGAGGATCAAAGCTCCATCTTGAAAGTTCATAGGGACGACCAAAGAGTTGTATTTATCCTTCGTCCACCTTTTGACGACCGCTTCTCTTATACATGCCTGGTCTATCTTTTTCTTGATCTAATCCAGATTGTGCCTAATCAAGGTTGGATTGGCCTCCTCATTAAAGTGTAGGGTTCTCCATGTAGGTTCTCCTATTTCCATAGCAATCATGTCCTCGACGCCATATGTGAGGTTGAAGAGGGAATCGCCGGTTGTGGAATATGGGGTTGTTCGGTAAGCCCATAGTACATGATGAAGTTGGTCAGGCCAAGTTCCCTAGGCATCGTCTAGCCTTTTCTTGGTTCCCCTTAGGATGACCTTGTTGGCTGCCTCTGCTTGCCCATTTGTTTGGGGGTTCTTAACAAATGTGAAGTGTTGTTTGATATGTAAGCTGGACAACAATTCTTGATACTTCGGTCGGAAAATTGAGTACCATTATCAGTTACTGTGACAGTTGGAATGCCGAATCGGGTAATGATATTTCTCCAAGTGAATTTTTGGATATTGGCCTACGTGAAGGTGGACAAGGCCTAAGCCTCAATCCACTTGGTGAAATAGTCCACAGTTACTCTCAGAAATTTCACCTGGCCGACTGCTTGGGGAAAAGGCCCCATAATATCCATGCCCCACCTACATAATAGCCAAGGGGTCGTCATGGTAGTTAACTCTTCGTGTGGGGCTTTATGGAAATCCGTGAACAACTAGCATTGAGTGCATTTCTTGGTTAGATCAGATGCATCATTTTCCATGGTGGGCCAGTAATATCTAGATCATAAGACTTTCTTTTCTAGGGAAGCTGCACCGAGGTGGTGTACACAACACCCTTCATGGACTTCTTGGAGGACATACCATGCCCTATTGGGGCCGATGCACTTGAGAGGCGAAGTAGAAATGCCCTAGCGATATAGTGACCCCTAGGCCAGAGTGTACTAAGAGCAACATCGAAGGAACCTCTACCTTGCTTTCTAGTCGGTAGGTAGAGCACCATGTAGGAGGTACTTGATGAATGGACCTGTCCAATCATCTAGAACATAAATTTGTTAGATGACCATGATACTGGGTTTGAAGGCAGTTCCCTATATGACGGATCGGTTGCTCCCTGGGCTCGTAGTGCTAGCTAGTTTAGACAGGATATATGCCCATGCATTCTATTCTCTAGGAACATGTTGGATGGTTGCTTCCTAGAACTTAGCCATCAATTCCTTCACTTTTGTCAGGTACTTCCCCAACAATATGTCTTTGGTTTGGTAAGCATCAGTTACCTATGAGAGTGCTAACTGAGAATTGCTACAAATGTCAATTTTTCCAGCCCCGACCTCCCTTGCTAATTGTAATCCGACTATGCAGGCTTTATATTCAGCCTAGTTGTTGGAGGTTGGGAAAGTGAAATTCAGAGAATGTTCGATGGTCATCTCGTGGTCGTTGTCTAACAATATCCCGACCCCGCTTTCCTTAGGGTTGGAAGATCCATCGATAAAGATCATCCAAGTCTGTCCTAGGTTGTTCGGTTGTGTGGTCAAATCGGCGACAAAGTCTGAAAAGACTTGGCTCTTGATAGCCGTTCGAGGCTCATATCGAATATCAAACTATGAGAGTTCAACAAACCATACTATCACTCGACCAACCAACTCTAGCTTGTGTAAGATTTGTCTGATGGGTTGGTTTGTTCTGACCACTTTTGGGTGAGACTGAAAATATTTTCGTAGTCGTCTGGTCGCTATTAGGAGGGCATAGGCTACTTTCTCCAACCGTTGATATCTAATTTATGGACCGTGTAGTACTTTGCTTATGAGTATACCAGACTCTGACCTTCTTCTGTTTCTCAGATCAGAGTGGGCCACGGCTTCATAGGCCACTACAAGGTAGACATATAACACCTCACTAGGTGTTGGCTTGGTCAGTATTGGTGCGACGACCAAGTATTGTTTGATAGTTTGGAAAGCCTTTTCACAATCAGTTGACCATTCAAACTTTTTGCCCTTCTTTAACAATTGGAACAAGGGGGAGAGTGTTTGGCGGATGATGGGAGGAATCTGGACAATGCATCCAACCGATCGTTCAGTTATTGGACCTCCTTTACTAAACAATGGCTTGTCATGTCGATGACCACTCAACATTTGGTGGGATTAGCTTCTATTCCCCAACTAGTTAATAGAAATCTGAGGAATTTTCTGGCCTCAAGGCTGAATGTACACTTCTCCGTATTGAGCCTCATGTTATACTTTTGGAGTTGTTGAAAAATGTTTTGCTGAATGGAGACATGATCCACTTTTGGAAGGCTTTTGGCAATCATGTCATCCATATATACCTCCATGTATTGGCCCATCTATCCCCCGAATACCTTATTCATCATTCTTTGATACGTTGCCCCAATGTTCTTTAGGTTGAATGACATTATTCTATAACAATAAGCTGCTCGGTCAGTAATGAAGGTAATCTTCTCTTGGTCTGGTGGGTACATCGAGATCGGTTGTAGCCTGAGTAAGCATCCATAAAGGATAAGTATTAATAGTCCGAGGAGTTATCCACCAGATGATTGATGTTGGGAAGAAGATATGGGTCTTCTGCGCACACCTTATTTAGGTTTATGTAATCTACATTCACATCCGCCATTTCCCGGAGGGCTTCTTTACTAATACCACATTTTCCAACCAGGCGGTGTAGGTGATTTCTCGGATGAACCCGACTTTTAGAAGCTCGATTCTTTATTGAGCAACCTCAGTTTCTCTCTCGGCTCCCATTTTCCTTCGCTTTTGAGCAACCGGTTTTGCCCCTGGGTTGGTCGTCAGTCAGTGGCATATTATTGAAGGGTCAATTATGGGCATATCAGCCGCGAACCAAGCAAAAAGATTTTTGTTGGCTTTCAAACATTCAATTAGCTTGACCCTTTGAGCTTTTGGCACAGTGCTACCGATATATAACATGTTGGTTTCTAGCGGTCCCAACTATAAAGAGATTTTCTCCCCTTCCGATTGTGGGCGTAATTCTCCCTCATCGGCCCAGGCATCCAACTCTACCAAGTGCACTCCTGGCATTTTCTTCATCGGGGTTGGTCTCTTTCTTGTTGTATGATTGGGGCGAATACTCAGTTGGTAGCAACTTTGGGCGCTATGCTGATCTCCACGAACCGTACAAACCCAGAGATTGGAAGAAAGAAATTTTGTGCACATGTGTGATGCAGAGACCACTGCTTCAAGGCAATTGAGCGTTGGATGGCCTAGAATGGTGTTGTAGGCCGATTGGCAATTGATGACCAGAAATCTGGTCTCGATTGTTCTGCAAAGGGTTGGTCGCCAATTGTTAACCAAATGCTCAGATAGCCCTATGGGGTTATACCCTGGCCGGTAAATCCTACTAATTTTCTGTCATAAGGTAGTAAGTCACGGTTGTTCAGTTCCATCTTGGTGAACATATCTTCGAATATGATATCCGCCGAGCTTCCTTGATCAACAAGGATTCAACTGATCTTCTTGTTGTTTAATTTTGCTGTGACGACCAAGGGGTCATCATGCTCGTGGATGACACCTTCGTAGTCGAGATCGTCGAATGAGATGGGAGGATCATTTCAACTAATATTATGCGGGTAGGGACTTCTTGCGGCCACTTGCATGATTTCTCGCACATATCGCTTCTAGGCCGACCTTGAAATGTCGTTCACGGTGAATCCTCCCGAAATGGTGTTGATGTCAACCAGGGCCCTCTTCTTGCAGTTGCTTAGGTGGTATTTGTCTACTGGAACTCTGATCGTATGACGTGATTGTTGAATTTCCGGTGACATTGTTGCTATCTAGCTAGTAAGGCTTGCTTGATTTTTGGTGGTCACCATGGTATAGGTAAGCCACAGACGACACCAATGTTCTTTTGTGGATGAATGGTGTGGTCGGACTGGAGGTCCAGGTATGAGATCTTGAGTATCTAGGCATGAGCTCTTTTGGAATCTGGTTGAAGGTTGACTTGGACCCGCTTATGGAGGTACCTGAATAGGTTCTTTGACGATTAAGTCAGTAAGACTGAAGATGTAATGCTCGGGAGCAATAAATAAGATATGAGAAGTAAGTAGAGAATAATGATGACAAGTGGTAAACTCTAAGTGATACTTCCTATTGGGGGAGACCCCTATTTATAGTTGTTGAGTTGGATAACATGGCCTTTAAGGGTACTATTTACGTGGCCAACCATCCTGGCTTGTTGGAGCTATTTTTCTACGTCAGACGGCTTTGGTAGGGTCATACTTTGTGCATAGTTGACTTGTAGCTTGTGACAGGTCTGATAGCCGTATTACAGTTTGTCCTTGTCGTGTTGTCACATGGTAGGTGGGATTACAGGTGGCATGGTCGCGTGCCAGATGGGGAGTGGTCCTAACCCCGACCTGTGATGTCTGGTGTAAGAGGAACGACTCCGACCAAATCCTTTGATTGGTTATGCCTGGTGTTTGCTCGGCTAAATGGGAGACCATCCCGGGCAGTTAAGACGACCGGATAATCGGGATGGAACAAATATATTATTCAAAAGTGGATGGTGGAATGAACAGTAACTCTGTTGAATTGTGATCTTCCATTAAACTTCCTTTTCATTCTCCTTGTCTCTAAGTGTGGATGAAATTATTTAGTAGCATATCTTTTTCCTCATTTGTGAAAATTGTAGAAAATTATGTGTACATAAATAGCTATAATTTCTATAGTTGATAAAGCATTTCTTTTGTTGCTTGAATTCTTCCCCAGATATAATAGATCCAAATTTCCTTGCATATTTTGCATCATTACAGCACTATGTGCTATCAAAATAGTGGCAGCATGGAATCAATAGCACTTTCATGAATGTTTATACCATCTAATGTGTTAATTCTAATTTTATTGTTAGTAATTTAAAATTGTATATATTTATGAATCAATTTGACCAATAGTTAAAGTTTAAGAATTAATTAGGAAGAAAAAATAGTTGACGGTATCTACTTACAAAACACATAAATTTTAAAGAGGTTTTGTGAACTTTTCCCTAATCTTATTTGATCTCACATTCTTTTCATTTTCTTATATATTTTTTAATAAAAATGAAAAATATACATTAATTAATTTACATTTTATATGAAAAGTGTAAACTGATACTCTATATTATTCTCTTATGATAAAGTGCAAATGATACAATTAGCATTTCATTACATGGTCTAGTTATTTCACCTGTGCATTTTACAAATTAATTTACATTTTATATATTTCAATTTTTGAGATAGTAAAACCACATATTAGAGACATGTTCTTAGCAATAAATAAACTCATTTTAACTATGAAACTAATAGTAGGCCCTAAGAATTACATTGAGTTAGGTAAGGGTAAAGCTAAACCTAGTCTTACACTTGCTTACATGAATGAAGGAAGAGCTGAGGGATTACACTTCCACTATATTGAATTAGAAGATGACAAACCAGAAAAGGTAATTGAAGAAATGCTAGACTTTTAAGGAATATAGAGAGCCATATGTTTTAGCTAACAATCTCACTAATGCTGCAAGTGTTAGAACCATGACAATAATTAGAAACAACATGAGAAAATTACTACTTTTATTCATTGAAAGTGGGAACATTCACAAATGTTTGGGGTGTACAAGTTGCCAAAAAACTAGGGCACTTGCTTGTGAATGTGGTGATGGAAATAAACTACAAATGTCATCTAGTGTTAAGAATTGCAAGTTGAACCTACATCATACTATGGTGATGCTTTTGGGATGATGGGACATGCAATTAAGAATAAATTGGCTAATAAAATTGGATGTTACTACTTGGAATCTTGACAAATTGAAGATGGAACACTCTATAGTTGGAAAAAGACACATATTAAGGGGTGCATCCTATGAAACTAAGATTGAGTTGATTAGAAACAGTTCAATTGGATGGGCTGTAACAAGGGTTTTGGTTCAAAGGAAACATCAATTGGATGGGCTGTAACACATGAGAGATTTATTTTGATCTTTGCAACCACTTCCTTCAATTCAATTCTTGAGGGCAAGAATTTTTCTAAGGGATGGGCAATGATAAGAACATAATTGTAATAGTATAGTTAGTTACTAAGAATTGTGGAGGGAAAGTTAGTTAGGGAAATGAGTTGTATAAATAATTTGTAGTATACCTAGTTTAACATATACAATTTCATTCACAATATACTCTTCTTCTTATAATTCTTGTATAATTCAATAAAAAAGTTCAAATTCTATTATTCTTATATTAGAATCTCTACCTTATTCACATGAGGTTTCCAATTTCACTATAATTCATAACTTCTACAAACATCCATATAAAAAGACTCCATAAAAACCTTTCAGAATCAACAATCTCCTGAAATGTTTTGGTAATAGGATCGCACATGAATAATTCACTCCTGTTGTCATTGTCCATGAAGCAAACTAAGCCGTGCGACGAAGCAATGAACCAATTAGAAGTGTCGATACAGGGAAGTTCAATGCCATGCCATTTGCGAAGGATGGGATCATAAGCATAACCAGTTGGTTTGTCAAAGCTAGTAAATATAAAGTACCAAGCTTGTGGTAGCACATTGTAAAGACTCCATAAAAGCCTTTTCGAAGCAACAATCTCGTGCCATTTTTTCCACACACAACCTGCTCTAAAAATGCTCGCAACGGGGAGATAGGCTATGATATGTGCCAAAAGTTCATCAGGCAAAAGTATGTCCATAGAAGTAGCAGGTTCTTCTTTATGTACTTGCCATTAAGTTCTGGAAATGAATCAAACTCGCTAGTCTCTCATCGAGGCGGATGATTGAAGTTGCGGATCCATGATGTTTATCCTGCCATAATAGAGTTGATAGCATAGGCCTAATGAGTAAATTTAAAAAGACTCAGCTAATTATCAAAACACTCAAACACCAGAAAAGAAAGAAAACAAGGGATTTATCACATGAGGATATACTACTAGATCATGAAGATTCAACCTTTTTTTATACTGCCAAGAGTATCCTCTCACCCTATGGTAAGAAACTAATCCTTTCAGGGTGTGTGTTTGCCTCTCCAACAAATGTCACTTTGAAGAACCGAACCCTTAGCTTTTTGATCTTTCTGGGGATCTAATGTAGCCTTACACCACTAGACCAATGCTTTGTTGGTCATGAAGATTCAATCTAACACAAAGTGAAGCAGCCCATAATATGAAAATTTTATTCTAGATCACGCATCTAATAGTACTTTAGTAACAACATGACTAAGAACAAATGAAGGAAAAAAAAACAGAGCTTTCCTGACATGGTAAAATAATCACAGCAAAGGCACAACATTCAGATGATTCCAAGAGAAAGAACACACATAAGGGGGAAAAATTTGTACTCAACCATTCAATTTCATTCCTTAACTTATTTTAGAAATCTATATTGTTCAAGGAAGATGTATAACACTTACTATAGTAGAATACCCATTCTGGTTTCAATGATACTATAGAAGATCCAAAAATGATTTGATATTAGCAAACATAGCCAAAACTAGAAGAAGGATAAGTTCTAAAAAATGATTGGTATTTGGAATCAAAGGTTGTTAATACATTCAATAGCACATTAGTATCAACCAATATTAATAGTATGAAATAATTTACCAAACACAAGATGTCTCTCAAAAAAAGGTGAAAGAAAAGATTTTGAGAATTGAAATATGAAACCCATTCCTTAAGATTGAAGTGTTTGTGGCATATGACTCATACACAAAATTAAAATAATAAAAAAGTTAAACATTCCAGTGCAAAATAAGCAAGAAACAGTTCAATTGGATGGGCTGTAACAAGGGTTTTGGTTCAAAGGAAACATCAATTGGATGGGCTGTAACACATGAGAGATTTATTTTGATCTTTGCAACCACTTCCTTCAATTCAATTCTTGAGGGCAAGAATTTTTCTAAGGGATGGGCAATGATAAGAACATAATTGTAATAGTATAGTTAGTTACTAAGAATTGTGGAGGGAAAGTTAGTTAGGGAAATGAGTTGTATAAATAATTTGTAGTATACCTAGTTTAACATATACAATTTCATTCACAATATACTCTTCTTCTTATAATTCTTGTATAATTCAATAAAAAAGTTCAAATTCTATTATTCTTATATTAGAATCTCTACCTTATTCACATGAGGTTTCCAATTTCACTATAATTCATAACTTCTACAAACATCCATATAAAAAGACTCCATAAAAACCTTTCAGAATCAACAATCTCCTGAAATGTTTTGGTAATAGGATCGCACATGAATAATTCACTCCTGTTGTCATTGTCCATGAAGCAAACTAAGCCGTGCGACGAAGCAATGAACCAATTAGAAGTGTCGATACAGGGAAGTTCAATGCCATGCCATTTGCGAAGGATGGGATCATAAGCATAACCAGTTGGTTTGTCAAAGCTAGTAAATATAAAGTACCAAGCTTGTGGTAGCACATTGTAAAGACTCCATAAAAGCCTTTTCGAAGCAACAATCTCGTGCCATTTTTTCCACACACAACCTGCTCTAAAAATGCTCGCAACGGGGAGATAGGCTATGATATGTGCCAAAAGTTCATCAGGCAAAAGTATGTCCATAGAAGTAGCAGGTTCTTCTTTATGTACTTGCCATTAAGTTCTGGAAATGAATCAAACTCGCTAGTCTCTCATCGAGGCGGATGATTGAAGTTGCGGATCCATGATGTTTATCCTGCCATAATAGAGTTGATAGCATAGGCCTAATGAGTAAATTTAAAAAGACTCAGCTAATTATCAAAACACTCAAACACCAGAAAAGAAAGAAAACAAGGGATTTATCACATGAGGATATACTACTAGATCATGAAGATTCAACCTTTTTTTATACTGCCAAGAGTATCCTCTCACCCTATGGTAAGAAACTAATCCTTTCAGGGTGTGTGTTTGCCTCTCCAACAAATGTCACTTTGAAGAACCGAACCCTTAGCTTTTTGATCTTTCTGGGGATCTAATGTAGCCTTACACCACTAGACCAATGCTTTGTTGGTCATGAAGATTCAATCTAACACAAAGTGAAGCAGCCCATAATATGAAAATTTTATTCTAGATCACGCATCTAATAGTACTTTAGTAACAACATGACTAAGAACAAATGAAGGAAAAAAAAACAGAGCTTTCCTGACATGGTAAAATAATCACAGCAAAGGCACAACATTCAGATGATTCCAAGAGAAAGAACACACATAAGGGGGAAAAATTTGTACTCAACCATTCAATTTCATTCCTTAACTTATTTTAGAAATCTATATTGTTCAAGGAAGATGTATAACACTTACTATAGTAGAATACCCATTCTGGTTTCAATGATACTATAGAAGATCCAAAAATGATTTGATATTAGCAAACATAGCCAAAACTAGAAGAAGGATAAGTTCTAAAAAATGATTGGTATTTGGAATCAAAGGTTGTTAATACATTCAATAGCACATTAGTATCAACCAATATTAATAGTATGAAATAATTTACCAAACACAAGATGTCTCTCAAAAAAAGGTGAAAGAAAAGATTTTGAGAATTGAAATATGAAACCCATTCCTTAAGATTGAAGTGTTTGTGGCATATGACTCATACACAAAATTAAAATAATAAAAAAGTTAAACATTCCAGTGCAAAATAAGCAAGATTATAGCTTTAACCAGATATAATAAGTTCTCAAATATGAAAGTTTTTTTTTACAATAAACAAACTAAGTCATGCAGTGTATAGTGAAATGGAGTAAGCATCCTCTCCATTAATGGAAAGACAGTACTAAATAATAACATACAAAAAGCGACATGTGGTAACACTTTTATTATCATGAAATCACATTTTTGCCATTAAAAATATGTATAAAAACAATCACTTACATTTTCATTAATGGGGAGTATCCTTGTTCAGTTATATGGACAAAATATGAATAAGGGATGTAAAACTTCCAATTGGTGAAGGTTATATAAGAATGAGAAAGACCAAAATGACTTGAACAGGTATCCTCTCCATTACATGTTTTTGTACTTGTTTTTTGTGATAAAAGTGTAATTTTATTATAATTAAAAAGATAAATGCGTCATTAGAAATTACATTTCCTTTTATTTTTTGAAGTACTTGTTTTATCATTAATAGAGAGAATCCTAACTCAAATGAATTATATGATTATTATCATGACAAAGCCTTTCTCATTCCCATTTAGAGTAAGTTTTCTCAGATACGGGTGGGTAAACTTCCATACTAAAATCGACTAAAATTCACTTATAGTTTTTTATTATATTTTAAAGTTTTTTATAAGCAAATATTATTATATTTATATTTTTTGAGGCTAGACTCGAACTCTTAATATCCTTTATTTCATTCCTTATGGTGTTTTAATTTAGTAAAGTTTTTTTGTACTACCAAGGATATTCTCTCACCTTTTTGGGTAAAAAACTAATCTCTTTCAAGGTCCGTGGTTATCCCTCCCAACAAAGGTCGCTCCTAGGAATCAAACCCTCGACCTTGATAATCCAAGGAGACCTTACACCACGACCAACGCCTTATTGATTTTAGTATGGTTGGTTGATACTACAAAATTAAACTTATTTTGTAACATTTTGTGTTCTACACATGTTTTGTACCCAAGACTTTTTAAATGTAGTTTATGTAGGAAAAAACACTCACCTTTATTATATAGTATTGAAATAATATCATAAAAATGAATTTTTAAGGAAGTCTAACTCATTGAATTCAAAGAATTATTGAATCAACATAATAGAACTTCATATCGCCCATAAACTAATTTTGTGAATGATTAACATGGAATACATTGCTACAGGTTAATTCACTCAATTTGACAAGTCCTAGCAGGTTAACATGGAATACTCTAAACTTGAAAGAATGTAATTACAAAAGTGGGAAAGAAATATGCTACTTTACATATTAACTATTTATCAGCATCAATGACTAAAAGGATGCAGTTTTTGCATACACAAGACCTTAAACTAAAATGTGTATCCTTTCTGAATGAAAATCACAAAAATGGAACAAGAATTACAAAACAAAAAGAACTCTATATATGATCTACTTAAAAATGATGATTATAGTAGATCAAGCAAAGATGAATTAGAGCTTTCCACCACTTCCGGCGGTGGCTTAACATATTTCCCTAATACTTGTTGGCGATGGCGCCGCCTCATTCTATTTCGTTTTTCCAAGCTCTTTTGCTTCCTCTTTTCCTTCTCCTTTTGCCTTAAATTTCTCTCCCTCTCATATACACCCTGCCAGAATACTTCACCTGTTAATGGCCACAACCAATGCCTGCTAGGATCCTCGGAATCGGATAACTCAGCTAAGTCCTCATCCATACTCTTGAGTGTGCTGTATGAGAACCATTTGATCCACATTTTGCCTCTACGGCTCTTGAACTTGTGTTGTTCCTGCATTACACCTGTTTCCGGGTTCACATACACCATCCTCCTTGCACTGTGGTATGCCCACACATTTACAAGTAGCTCAAGAAGCCTTGAATAGCAATACTTATCCTACAATTTCAAAAATTTATTCATGCAAATGATAAAAATGAATAAATGTTGTTGAAAGAAAATTAAATAGCATTTCTCTCAACAAAACACTCTATCTGAAGCTGCCAGCTATGATTTTTTTTGGGATAAAAGAAATGCCGACTATAATCGAAGTAAGTAGTGGTCAAATTAGTCCTCAATTTAAGAAACTATCATTTTAGTCACTGAAATTATAAACATCAATCATATTAGTCCATAAAATAGTGTCACGCATATTAGACATTGAAGTTATAATTTGTCAGAATCTATAATGATATATAAATTTAAGGGGCTAATATGACCTATGTTTATAATTTTAGGGACTGCCGTGAGTGATATTTATAGTTTTAGGGACTAAAATGATAGTTTCTTAAATTCAGGGACTAATATGACAAATACTAGCAATTTGAGAGACAGACATATACATACACATACACATAAAGATTACATGTATATGTGTGTGTGTATATAGAGATGCGTATCTGCGTATGTGTTAGTCTAATGAAAAGCTTCTACAGAAAGAAATTTAACCAACAGGAGAAAATGGATTAAATCAAACCAGTAAAAAGAAACAATTTTTTAGGAAGAAAGTTACTTTTGACAAACTCAAAGGACAGTGCCCAGTTGAATAGTGCTCATCATACATCTGCATATCCAATGCATCAACAAACATTCTGCATAAATGATAGTTTACAACAGATATTTAACAAGTTACATGAGAACAATTTTCTTAGTTGATAAAGTGAGTTTCTTAGTGAATCAGATATCCATTAATGAAATCTAGCATACCTGGAGAACATTACAAACTCTAAAAAGGATCTTGTAGGCAGAGTCCAACTCTGCATGACAGACCAGGTGTCACCATCTATAGGCATAGGTGGCAAAGAATCTGTATCGTTTTTTAACCCATACATCCTCCTCATGGTTTCCGAGAAAGCAAACCTTCATTCATACAAAAGTTTAGAGAAAATCAAAATAATTCGTCAAAAATGTAAAAGATGATGAAGTAAATCAAGGACCAGCATTAAACAATCTTACTTGCAATTTCCTGCATTTAAGGCATCACAAAATGACCAAAAGTCTTTCTGCAAAGGGTTTTGGGGATCCATATCCATGCGCACCCAAAAATATAGTGCATCCCCAAACTTTTTGGATTGGATCGCGCCTAATAATGCATTTTCAGCTGTTCTCGACAAAGATGCCTGTAAAAACCCCAAGCAAGATGTCAAGTAATACAGAACAAGAGGCGCATAATACAATTAATTTAGTTTTTTCCATTTTAGTTATTTTCCTGCATTTAACTAACACCACTAATCAAAAAAGGGAGAAAATAAGCTGCACAGTTTAAGATTTGTACACAAGATCATTTTCCTTTATGCTTTATCCTTTGGTCACAATTTCAAATTAAAACCTCAGAACCTATATAAATAAGTTTAAGGGGGATGGGTAAAATAAAGCAGCAGCAGCAGAACTTTCTAACCTAATATGATTAGCAAGGATAATAATAACATGAATTTATTAAGACCAGTATTTTCAGAGATGGAAAAGAGTATTAAGAGGTATACTTCAAAGTAATGAGGCATGAAAAAGAATCATATACCTTCCTTGCTGTTGCTCTCCAAGACTGAAATCCAACCCAGGCATTTCTATGCAAATGGTCAATTCTGTTTGCAATTGCAAAGAAGGCTCCATATTCACGAAGTACATCTCGATAGTAAGTGTCAGTAAGCAGTGGGAGACGCGATGATGCATCAACATCATCTCTCCCCCGTCTTCGACCTTTAGTGGACTGCAAACATTCAGTACATGTGTTGTGTCAGATAGAAATCAACCATTTCGGAAGATTTGAGGCATTCCATGTAGCATACCGAAGAGAGGGAGAGAGAGAAGAAGAAGAGCATGAGAAGGCAAATGCATCAAAACAAGAACAATACCAAATGCTAAAGAAGGGATAGAGGATAGACAGGCCACGACACCAAATAAGAATGCATTGCATAACATGAACAATGTATCACATGGGGCCAGATATATTTAAATCATCTTTCAACGAGGAATACAACAACAACCCAGCCTTAGTCCATGATGTAGGGTCGGATACATGGATCGAACAACACCATAATGCTCTATCATAAATCATGTCTATTGACAAAGAAATGCAATTTATAAAAAATAGGATGTCTTCATAGAAGAATATTTTTTATTATTTGGCATTGATAACCATGTTTTTATACACAGAGAGAAAGTGAGAGAGCTAGCTTACCAGGCCAATTCCACGGTAAAGAGATTTTTGGTGTAGAAAAGGCCAGGATCCTTCACCTAAGTAAGGCTCATAAATGCATAGTGGTTGCCCCGTCCGCTCAAGCTCTCCGTCATCCCTTTCATGCAAATCATTCTTTAACCTATCAGCCTTCTTAGCATTTCGATATACTTCTTCCCATGTTCTGTGTGGCTGATCTGTTCTATCCTTCATCTGCATCAAAACTCAAAATGACTTCTAATGTCGCCAACCTTGTAAATGGAAGTCGTGAAAAGTTCAATACCCTGAATTTTATAAATTAGAACAATCCCTAATCTTACCTCTTCATCCTCTCTCCTTTTTGCTCTTATAGCCATCTGAATTAACTTCTCTTCTTCCCATATGCTATGTACAAATGAATCAGTAGATGAAACGGTAGTAGCGGGTCTATTTTTTTTAGAATCATTCCACTGGTCCTCATATTTATCTAAAAATGTGTGACTTCTTGTTATCCTATTTTGATATGTTAAATTTGGAATTGAATCAAACAAATGCCACTGCCATTGTTCTTTAACATTTGCGGAAATTTCTGAAACAGCATTAGGAGGAACAACCTCTGATGGAAACTGGATAATGTTCTGAACTAAAGATGCATATCCCTCAATTGCTTCTGAAACCATAAGGTTCTTTGCAGTGCTTCTCCCTATCGAGGCAATGTTACGAGCCAGTGGTGATATGTTCCCTTCAGATATCACTTCCAATACAATTTGTCTCAGAACTCTCCAATTATCCTTAGGGAAAAGGTAGCCGTTCACCCTGTCATCGACCTAGTTGGTGTTGACAAAACAATTTAGAAATACACGGTAAGATAAAATCTTGAATTCAATTTGTAAAATTAATAAAAAATAACATTTGAGATGCTGGGAAGTTATTATTAATGTCATAAAAAGCAAACTTCTGGATTGCTAAGATAATAAAAGTGCCGAGAAAAATAGACACATGGTCTAGCTATGGTGTAAAGAAATAGAGCAGGGACATACATATTTTCTGATCATGGGAATATCTGGAGCAATAATAGGTTTCTCAAAGCACATGGCTTTCATCAAAATCTCAGGAAAAGACTGCTCTTCAAGGATGGATCCATATATCACAACATCCGCTGTGCCGATAACAGAATCTGCATTCAGATCTCCAGCTATGTGCTCTATAATACCTCTTGGATATTTCAAGCTACGAGACATGGTCTAATAAAATAGAATACAAAGATAAGAAACATCAAATTATTTATCCACAAACATAAAGAATAAAAAAAAAAATAGGATAGATACCTCAAGAGCCACACTGTAGTTATTTGTTAGTTCCCCACTATGAACAATGATTCGTAGTTGTGCATGGGAATTATCTCTGCTGGATGGGAAGTCTGCAAGAAGTGGTGATAATGCTTGCAAAACAATGGCATGCCCCAACCACATGCCCTTGTACATAAACTGACTTCCTACTATTGCAATAATCAAATCTTTTCGGCCATAACCCATATTGATGCGCAAATCATCTTTTTCTAAGGCCATAAACGCATCTGCTTCTAATGATTCAGCAGGGGAACCAGGAATGACATAAAAATTTCCAGCATCAAAAGTGGAGTAAATCATCTGTGGAGTTACATAAGAAACACTAGTTATCACTTGTCGATTACTATTTAGTTCGAGCATCAAATGATAAATAAATAACTTGTCCCACACGTATTACCGGCAAGGCATAGTTTGGAAACACAATAACTGTTGAACGGTTGAAGGCTCTTCTCCAATCATTCAAAAGTTCAAGCTGCCCACTAGCAGTATATTGCCTTGAACGATAAGCAAGGGCATTTTCATGAATGATCCATATGAGAGGTATAGACTTGAAAGGTTCTTGTGAAAAACTGCAACAAATAAAATCATTTGTGTTATTTGATTAAGGACATTCATGGAGAAAGCCTCAAACACAACCGCAAAAAAATTGTAGTCAAGCTTCAAGACATTGCACAATGAAGTCCCAATGAGTGAAATACCCCATTCCTTATACTGTCCAGTGCATCATTTATATGCTATGTCATCAATTTTGAGACAATGTTTCGCAAAAAACTAAAATCGGTCAGAAAATACAAACCAGCATGAGAACGAAAAGTTGTAGCCTACAGGTTTACATTGCAAACGTAATATTCTTTGCAGTGACAAAGATGTGTATGCTTATGCAATTATTGTGTTTAAACGGAAAATTTCCAGGCAGAGAAGGAAAAAACATTAAAGTAGGGAAGGCTTGTATGTGACTGGTAGAGGTAAAAACTCCAGCATTAATTTTAAAGTTGACTGATAGAGGTCATCCCTTTGTAAAAATATTAAGGCGTGTGAAGCCAATAAATAATTCAGGCAACAACAACGACAATTCAGAAATTTTCTCCTTCGAATATTAATTTAGGTATCTTACCAATAAAAGGCACCCTTTACTTCAAGAGAGCTTGCAATTATACCGTCATAGCTGCAAAAGACAGGCATTCTTATCAGATGCAAACAGAATTCGTTAATCAAACCAAATCAAAACAACTACATCAAACTAGTTTCAAACTTAAAACAAAATGAATTAATACATATCAGTATAGGGCTAAAAAAACGGGAAGTGGTGATTAATAGAATTAAACAACATTATTCTACACAAACTCAAAATAGATATAACGTAATTGACAAAATTATGAAGAATTAATCAAGGAATCAGTATTATAATCTGGCATATAAAACAAGACATTATTTGTCTGTTACTTTCCAATGAGTAGCTAAAGATCACGTCAAATATATAAACTTTGAAGAACTTAAACAGTTGGTCTAAACGTAAACATTAGATTAACAATCATACTTTAGCCAGTCTACAGCATTTTCTGCCTTGTCACAAGTTGGAATGACGGTGACGGGAACTCTTAAATTTTTCCACACATTTCGCCCTGGTCCATCTTCAATTGAAAAGACCTGCAAAACATAGTAAACACATGACCTAAAATAATCAATATTGTAAATGGTGATGAAGTGAACAAATTCTTAAGTATTCTTTAGAGACAGAGAGACACTATAACAAGTGGACATATTCTTAAGGACTTCAATATATTATATATATATATATATACAAAACACTTGTCTAGCGTTGTTCTCCGTGGAAGGTGAACATCTGGTAGAAGTACCCTTGCATGTCCAGTTTGGCCTTTGAAACTAATATAAAGTAAGCAGGCATACAAGAGAGGAAGATTGGAATCGGCAATGAAATTCAATATAACTCTTTGCTTCTGCATCCAGTCTCCTCACGAAGTCAGTAACGTAATAAAAAATAGTTCCTCTCACTCTCACAGTAGTGCATATCATACAGAGACATTGATCCGCTAGATAAATCCCTTTTTTATTTTCTTTTAAAAATTACAAATTTATTTTTCCAGCATAAGATCGAAAGCAAAATATAGAGTACCTGGATTTCATAGCCAATCTCTAGCAAAGCAGCAGCAATCGTTGCCATCAGCAATTGTTGTGAATCAACCAAAAGTTCTCCAAATACCTTCAAAAGAAACCAAAATAATATAAATATTCATTACCAAGAGAGAAATTAATAAAACTATATATTGATAAAAGGGAAAATTTCGGAGAATTTAAAATTTTAATTAATACCAAACTTCATTTCCACTTAAACATCTGAACTATTTCACCATAGGAAAAAAATGTCTATGCCGAACCATACGCTTAACCTTAAAAACTTGCTTCTAATTGAAGGGGCATTTGGATGATCCAATAAAGAGCTTATTTGGACTCATTATATAAGTACTTGAACAAGTGTTTGGAAGAGCTTATAGCTCTTTTTAGCTTATTTCAATAAGCTTAAGCTCTAATGTGATCCGTATATAATACACAATCAATTAATTTGTTTAGCTAAGCACATACATTAATCATGCCCACGACAAAAATGAAGAAACTTTGCAAATAATGACCAATAGAACAAAAGTGTATCATTTTCAACAAGGAAAATTAGGTGAACTAACCAGTGCTAGCTGAGGCTTTCTGTAACCAAAATGAAGCACTGTTTGGTTCAACAAATTCATGTCCCTACCAACATCCCTCCTGAATTTCTCAGAAATCTTAGGAACAAAAACAGCTTCTTCCCCAATGTCCAAGACATAATTCTCTATGTCCTTATAATGTGACACATTCCTAGAATGTATCTTCACAGCACTGAAAGAACTCTCTGATTTTTCCACAACAGAAATGGGCAAAAACATTTGGAAAACAACAACCAAACACAAGAACACTGCCACAGTGCAAATCCATTGAATGTAATCTATTTTATTTGATAGAAAACGTGAGAATCTGGATCTGGTTCTCTGTGAAAAAGGGTGTTTCTCTTTTCTGTTTGGTTTTGAACCAAACAAACTCAATTTCTTTGATGGGATCACAGATTCCAAAGAACCCATTTAGAGTTCCATCAAATTGGGGCACTTTCGATTAGGATAATAAAGGTTCAAACTTTGACTTAAAACACATGCAAAGAAGAATACCCAGATGGGGAAATTTCAATGGGGTTCAAGGAAATAGCTCAAGATAGTTAAAGAAGTTGAAAAAGATCAAAACTTTGAGATTTGAATTCAATAAAATTGACCTGTGAAAAATGGGTGATTGTGATTGTGAAAGAGTGTTAGAGTTGAGAGAAGCTGTTTAACTGAAAAGTGATTTTTCAATGAAGGAATGTGAAGATTTGGCGTTGAATTATAGAGACCAATGTTTTCTTGAGCAATAGACTCGGAAAGGAAACAAAATTAAGCTAAGAAGATATTAAAATTAAAAAATTTAAGAATTAAAATGAAAATAAGTTTAAGAATGAGTCCATTTTAATTTAATTTAATTTAATATTTTCTTGTCTGAAAAGGGTAATGTGCTGTTATTGTTAATCTCTACGCGCATTAATTGAGATGAGTTGAGACACGCGCGCGTGCTGCACGTGAGAATGAATGTGCCTTCAATTAGTTTTTTTCTTATTTGTTTTTATTTTATTGGCATAATCATCATCTCTGAATATCTATAAAAACTCATTCTTCCACCACATTTTACCTGAATATTTTATTAAAACAGAAAAATCAATCTACCTATATAAACCTTCACATAATATTTTTTCAAACAAATGAAATTTAGACTAGTAAAGTTTACGTTTTCAAAATTTTATTTCTATGTCAATGAAAATAAAATAATTAATTCTTTAAATTCACCTAATATTTCCAATTACAACAAAAACCTATCATATTCATATATTTTTTCAATTGCATTTTAATGTATTGTGTTGACACTCAATTTTTTCGGTTCATTTTTTCATTTTTTTTAAATTTACAATTAACAAAAAAAGAGAGCATTCCGATCATTTTTTTTATTTTATAAAGTTGGATAATAATTTTTAATTATTAATCATTATTATAGTAATTTTTAGGATTTTATAGAGTTAGAAATGATATTTTACCAAAAAATAAATCTTGGTATTTTAAGTTAAATAAAATAATTGTACCCTACACATGTTTTTTTGTGAATATACTTTGTTATAATATTTTTATCATGAAAAATATATTTGTTAGATGTAGTTGAACTATCTAACAAGATGTTAACTAAGGAGCATAAAGTTATATTAGATCCCATATAACCAAAAAGTCTAAGACTCTATTTATTGGAACCACATTTAATTGTTCAATTCTTAATCACGTTTAATTGTTTAATTCTTAATCAGTAGTTACAAAACATTTGGTTACCAATAGCTTCGTTTTAATGAGCTCATTAATTTCAAAAATCATTAATAAAACATATGTCTCATAACATTTTTATTTTAGTTAAAAAACAATCTTTATGAAGGTTATAAAAATTGAATCAATTCGACAATCATTCGTAATCTGACTCAATATTTAGCTCGATTTATTTGGTTTATGGGTCAAACGAGTTGAAGTTAAGCAAAAAATTTACTTCGTTAAATAAATCAATCGAATTTTAGTAAAGTACAATTCAATTCGTTAGGTTCATGATGTAGCTCAATTATATACATACATATATTTATATGGACGATGAAAATTAAAAATTAGTTAATATTCACATAATCACTTAAAAATTATGTATGTTTATCTTTTAATCTTGAGAATTCAAATAACATTCAATTATGCATATTAATTGTTCTCATGTCTCATATCAATAATTGATGAGCCACTTTTTATACATACATATGCATGCAGACAATCTTTACTACATGAAATTTAAATTATAGCCACCTTTATTATTAAATTCACAAACATTGTCTACATGTATATATAATCCACCAACACCTTGTAAGTCTTTACATTTATGTTGGTGGGCGACATAAATTTAAGTTTGTTAACCTGCTCAAAAGTTTATGAACATTAATTGAGTCGAACTTGAACTGAAAAAATTGTTTGACATTAAATTCGGCTCGAAACTCGACTTGAGTCAATCCTTATTGTTGGATTGAGCTGATCTAAGTTTGACTCAGACTTATTACGACTCCTAGTATTTATTATGTGGTAACAAGACTCTCGTATCAACCATAAAGTAAAATTGTAGGAAAAGGAGAAGAAATGTGTAAATTAAAAGCCCAAAAAGTTGAAAAGGGAAGTGAGTAAATGGTAGACTCTCATACCAATACGGATCAAGAAATGTATTACTACATTGTTTCTCTCGATTAAACTTTACCCGCAATAATCACATGAAATTTAAGTATACCGTAAAGCTTGTTGAATGTAACATTATTTATTGAAAGAAAAAAGATGTTTTGATTTTTTTTATGACAAGAGTGTATCTTTGCTCATACGTATCCCTACATGCAATAGGAAAATCAAAACTACATAGTTATTGAGTAAGAAATATTATGTGTTTGATTGATTTTAATTAATTTTGTTTTGAATATTAGTTAATGATTCTGAAGTACTAATATTTATATCCAAGATAAGGAAGAATAGTCAACATTGGTGTGAACACTCAATTTTGTCCGGGCTCACTTTATGAAAAATAAAATTCAACTGAGTAGAATTTAACAAAATCAGCTGCTTTCATCCCCTCTGTCTAGAACTTTGTGGTGTGATTATATTTTATTCATTTTTGGAAAGGAACAAAACCATTTAAATTTGCAAGAGCTCATGCTTGTTATCCATTTTTTCAACTGGTTATGATGGTGAAATTAAACCATGCACATGAGGCTGTAATTTGCTTCAAGACAAACGGTCCATTGTGGGGTAACACGGGTGCACCTTATATTTGTGCAAAAATATGTTTACACAAATCAATCAATCTTGAATTCATTTCACAGTATCAAACCCATTATTGTAAATTTGCAACTGATAATCAAAATAAGATCAACTTGGTCTAAGTGAAATACTTCATCCACATATGGGTATGACCAGGTAAAAGACTAAAATGAGTTTTAAGTTATGCAGAAAAAGTTTTAGAGGTATGACATGATACACCTTTTTAGTATGATCCCAAACACTAAATGGTTCAAATCATTAGCTTTTTCTATATATTTTAATATGTTCAAGGCTTGTCATGTCTGAAGGTACCATATTCTTAGCATAAATAGCAGTAGCCAATCAATTTGACAAGGTTAGTGCGATCTGCCAAACTCGGTGTCAACACTTCAACAACAAATTCCCGAATTCCTTGAACTCCATGAGGCTGCAAGTTCTTCGAAGAGGAATGTCTGCACCCGGCTAGCATTATCTTTTCCATCTTTGGGAACCTCCTGTTCATATTTAAACTCTTTACATCCAGAGCAAGTTGATCTCCCTTATAACCGCCTTCTTTGTTCCTATTCACTTTAAATCAACTTTGACCTTATCTAGTATAACACAAACAGAGCATGCATAAGGTAAGAAAGTTAATTGGAGGTGAGTACAAAACCAAACCACCATACACAGCACCGAAGCTTGAAAGCAAACAAAGCACAAAATGCAAGCCGTGTATTGAGTATACCAATTACATAAGCCACATAAATAGCAGCAATCATGAAGTAATCAAAAGGGAATCAAAGGAGTGATCCAGCCCTGGGGTTATCAACATGCAGAATTTCAAGAATGGCAATAATAAGTTTCAGGAAGAGTAATCATTCAGAGAACAAATCAAAGCAATCAGCAAATGCAAAATATAAAGAGCATTCATGTGATTGAGCCAAAGAGTCAGACGTTGATCTCAGAAGGGCACAAATTTGGAAATTATTTCAGTTACTAAATGGCCATATTCATTGATAACTTCAAATGCATTAAAACAGAAATGAATAGGTCATGGGAAGTTACATTTGTTGATAAATCAGAGGGTTTTCAAAAACCATTCAGTAATTCATATCAGGCTATAAAAGGGGATCACATACAGACACTCAAAAGGATAGTGAAAAAACAGGAGGGAAAAAGACAGAAAGTGAGAGGATATCTCGAGTTTGCGGATCTTGAACACACAGAGAATAGAAAGTATCTGGGGACAAGCATTCCACACGCAAAAGGGATAAAAGGATAAAGCATAATCAGGTAAGTCACCCCTTCCATTCATTCAAGTATCAACAAACAAAAATGAACCTTATTCATTGTGAATCGCATACCATATTCTGGTGCTCATATCAATAGCCTAAGGTGAGGGTTTAATCCATAACGATTTATCATATATTCAGAGAACATAATTGGAACGATTATGATGGTTCTAATATGGAGAAAATCATGAAATTTTTACTGGCTTAGTACTAACATATCATACATAACAAATCTGGAACTAAATAGTATACCCCTTTCGGGTTTTAACATGTTCCTTACACATCTAATTAAAAATCACACAAAAAACACATATTTTTCATTCATTTGGCTTCAACAGAGATACACATATCAATATGAAATATATGATGCAGTGCTATAATGTTAAGACATAGGGTTTGTTTATGATAATCTTTAGCCTAAATTGGTTATGTATGACAAATTAGTTTCGTACTGTAAAATCAAAATAGCAAAAGGGGTAATTTTCTTACCGAAACCCCTCGCTTATGTCGATTCGGAACCACCGTCGAGAATAAGAGCCCGAATATGGAACCACTGTCTGGACGTGAACCACCGTAACGCCACCCTTGCCACTACCGCGCCACCTCCTTGGCTACCGTCGTGAACCAAGCTAAGGGAGAGGAGGATTAGGGAAAAAGAGAAGGTTAGGGATTTCGAAATCCATTTGGGGATTTTTGGGTTCTAAGGAACCCGTATGTAACCCCTGTTCCCCTTTATTTTTGTTAAGTTTGTGTTTTCTTTATTCATTTTCTTATCATTTGTGTTTTGTTATACTAATATGGTTTGAATATTATTTTTTTGTTTTTGTTAGGCTTTATGCTATATACACCTAAACTCCAATAATCTTAGTTCAATATGTACCCAAATCAAAATAATATTTATCACCTAATTCCCTACATAATTAGTAAAGATATTTCATCAATCAGAATTCTATATATAAAAAATAACCCAATATTATATTAGTAAAATAAGTTAAATTATGGAATTTTTATAGTAAAGTTATGGTTCGAGTTGTCTCTAACTTCTCCGAAAATGAGAAGAAGGTCTACAACCAACAC